>NC_036868.1:31769322-31853664 GCF_002910315.2 Salvelinus sp. IW2-2015 | reverse complement strand
TTATTGTCCCCAGCAGAAGGTGCACCTGTTTAATGATCATGCTGTTTAATCAGCTTCTTGATATGCCACACCTGTCAGGTGGATGGATTATCTTGGCAAAGGAGAAATGCTCACTAACAGGGATGTAAACACATTTGTTCACCAAAACTCTGTTTTCTCATGCAATTGCATAGCCTATAGAAATGTTGCGCAACATCCGCTCATCGGCTCTCATGACCGCCAGTGTGGAAGTAATATGGTCACAGTATTGAGAGCCACAAGCGTACAGCAATCCTTTGCTCCTCATCATCTCCCTACGATGCAGTGGCACGCATCAGTTATATTTCAGATGGTGTCAACATCATTTCCCCCCTTTACATTTGACACTGCTGCTAAAAAGAATCCAAGAGGAAACACCGAATCCTCTACTCCAATTCCTCCCTCTACTCCCACTCCCGTCTCGTCAATCTCCGCTCTCCCTTTCTATCTCTCCTCTCTGATGTGTGTGTATTCTGGCATGCTATAAGAGTGCAGCTGCCTCGTCAAGCGCCAGCTTTCCTTAGTGGAGAGGCACGGTTGAGACCAAAGGGCCCTGGCCTGGGACAAACGCGCACCGACACCAGGAGGAAACCGCGTTCCCTGGATTCCATGAAATGGAGCGGAACTCAAGGGAGCAAAGGGCACGAAAAAGTAAAAGGCTGCAGAGAGGGTAGAGAGGAGGGAGGGCTCTGAAAGAAAAGAAAATATTTTTTAAACTGTGCTGTTCTTTGTATGTTTCAACTCTGGACAATGTGTAGAATTTGTCTCCAACGCACGCACGCACGCACGCACGCATGCACGCACGCACGCACGCACGCACGCACGCACACACACACACACACAGTCTCTAGCTCTCACAGATGCACACATACAAGCTTGCTCTTTCTGCATCTCCCACACATACACACGTACACCCAAACACACACACCCACCCACTCACCCACCAGGGTTTCCATTAGGAAAATGTGGCACCATTWACCGGCCATTTAAAAAATTTACCGSACCCATATGCATTGGGTGCATAACCCATTAGGGCGTCCACCCACGATGCTCAGAATGAGAGAAATCACATGTAGATTATGAGCCAGAACGGCTCAGCTGCTCAGCTCTCCTACCAACTCTTGTGAATTGTTTGCCCTTTGATTATTTAATTTTTGAATCAATTCCCCATTACACATGTCTGCAGTAGTAAATGTACCGTTAATCCCTGTCATTTGGTTACATGAATGTCTGTTAATGCATGTATTAATTACAGTCACTTACCGTTCTCATTCTCAGAGTAGAAACATTGTTTGCAGAGTTCACAACCAGCTAACCTGTAAGAAACAAGAAACAAGTTTTTTGTTGTCTTTTGAGTGCTCAATGTGAGCAAAGAGTATGTGTCTGGTTTCTCTGTCCTGATAATGTTGAGGGAGCTCTTGTTCCTGAGCACGCATATAAGTACCTGGCCTGCTGTGTGGAATAGTAGGAAATTGTATTTTTTTTTWACATCCATTGCGAATGATTATACCGTATATTGAATCTATAGTTCCTCACAGTAAGCTATTTGAAACATCTTTACAACAATCTCCCCCTCGATAATCATCAATCCTCAYTGTGAAAGAGCAATGGAAGACATATGCCTACTGCTGCATCGGCCGATAGGCTATGAGTTCCATACGTTTATTACTTTAGCCGCCAATGGATCGTGGTGTATCAATGTGTCCATATGGCAGAGMCTGGTGATCTTACATTACTTGACTTTTAACTTTAAAATGATCATTTGAATTCCCATTTTTTTGATCAACCACGTGACAATGATTTTGAGAAACAAAAACYTTATTGAAATAAAATGGTTCCACTAAAATGCGCAGAGGGAAATCATAACTGGCACGCAGACCGGTAGAAATCATAGGATAAATCGTAAGCGTCCCCAAACTTGAAACTCACGCGCCCCCAATGAAGTCTTTATGAAAGAATTGACTCCACGTCCATGGTCGGATTTTGGCTATAGGCTACTTTGAAGCAAGGTAAGACATTCATGTTAAAAAAATTAAGTATGTTTTCAAAATGCCCACTTCCTCCAGCTCACATTGTAAAGTGGTGGGTGACACGCTGATAGCCTGTTGCCTGCACTTGAATGGTGAATGGGAGGTGTGCTTCAATTACCGATTGAGAAATAAAAATAGTAGCTCTTTTCAATCGTGCACCAAAACTATTTTTAACATGCAATTGCATTTAGACCAGCTGGGAGCTGCAGGAGAAATCCCGCTCAAAATAGGCTCTGTATGCTGTGTGCGTGTGACAGCGGTGTTGGATAGCATAAATAAGATATGCCAACATGATGACTAATGAAAATACACACAGGCCAATTTAATTCCACTAAACTATGTAGAGACCGAAAAGCATGAAGGTATTTACGTCGACTGGTATTTCATCAAAGAATAAAATGCATTCCTTCGCAATTTTTTTCTCCAGTCATTTTGTCCAGCAAAAGTTTTATTTATCGGCTTTTTATTGGATATTTTTTTTTATCAAAATCCAGCAATTGTTGACTAACTGAAACCCTGACTGACGCACACACACACACATACAGTGCCTTGCAAAAGTATTCATTCCCCTTGGCGTTGTTCCTATTTTATTGCATTACAACCTGTAATTTAAGTTGATTTTTATTTGGATTTCATGTAATGGACATACACAAAATAGTCCAAATTGGTGAAGTGATATGAAAAAAATAACTTGTTTCAAAAAATTCTGAAAAATAAAAAACGGGAAATTGATGCGTGCATATGTATTCACTCCGTTTGCTATGAAGCCCCTAAATAAGATCTGGTGCAACCAATTACCTTCAAKAGTCACATAATTTGTTAAATAAAGCCTGACTGTGTGCAAACTAAGCGTCACACGATCTGTCACATGATCTCACTATCTATACTTCTGTTCTGAAAGGCCCCAGAGTCTGCAACACCACTAAGCAAGGGGCACCGCCAAGCAATGGTTGGGTTATAAAGGGGTTGGGTTCTAAAAAAATATCCCAAAAAATTGAAAGAATATGGCACCATAACAAACCTGCCAAGAGAGGGCCGCCCACCAAAACAATCGGACCAGGCAAGGAGGGCATTAATCAGAGAGGCAACAAAGAGACCAAAGACAACCCTGAAGGAGCTGCAAAGCTCCACAGCGGAGATTGGAGTATCTGTCCATAGGACCACTTTAAGCCGTACATTCCACAGAGCTGGGCTTTACGTAAGAGTGGCCAGAAAAAAGCCAAGAAAAAAATAAGAAAACACGTTTGGTGTTTGCCAACAGGCATGTCGGAGACTCCCCAAACATATGGAAGAAGGTACTCTGATCAGATGAGACTAAAATTAAGCTTTTTGGCCATCAAGGAAAACGCTATGTCTGGTGCAAACCCAACACCTCTCAGCACCCCGAGAATACCATCCCCACAGTGAAGCATGGTGTTGGCAGCATCATGCTGTTGGGATGTTTTTCATCGGCAAGGACTGGGAAACTGGTCAGAATTGAAGGCAGGATGGATGGCGCTAAATACAGGGAAATTCATGAGGGAAACCTGTTTCAGTCTTCCAGAGATTTGAGACTGGGACGGAGGTTCACTGTCCAGCAGGACAATGACCCTAAGCATACTGCTAAAGCAACAATTGAGTGGTTTAAGGGGAAACATTTAAATGTCTTGGAATGGCCTAGTCAAAGCCCAGACCTCAATCCAATTGAGAATTTGTGGTATGACTTAAAGATTGCTGTACACCAGCGGAACCCATCCAACTTGAAGGAGCTGGAGCAGTTTTGCCTTGAAGAATGGGCAAAAATCCCTGTGGCTAGATGTGCCAAGCTTATAGAGACATACCCCAAGATACTTACAGCTGTAATTGCTGCAAAAGGTGGCTCTACAAAGTATTGACTTTGGGGTGGTGAATAGTTACGCATGCTCAAGGTTTCAGTTTTTTTTGTCTTATTTCTTGTTTGTTTCCCAATAAAAAATATTTTCAAAGTGGTAGGCATGTTGTGTAAAATGATACAAACGCCCCAAAAACCCATTTTAATTCCAGGTTGTAAGGCAACAAAATAGGAAAAATGCCAAGGTGGTGAATAGTTTTGCAAGCCACTGTACAATTAAATTGTATTAATATTAATTTGCTTATATTTCCATTAATTCCCATATATTCCCGCTAATTCCCACGGAAAGATTCCACCTTTGAATATTCCCCAAAATGTGCAATTCTAGTGTGGACACACCTACTCATTCAAGTATTTTTCTTCATTTTTGCTATTTTCTACATTGTGGAGTAATAGTGAAGACATCAAAACCATGAAATTATCATGTAGTAACCAAAAAAGAGTTAAACAAATCAAAATATATTTTCTTTTTTAGATTCTTCAAAGTAGTCAACCTTTGCCTTGATGACAGCTTTAACATTCTTGGCATTCTCTCAACCAGCTTCATGAGGTAGTCACCTGGAATGCTTTTCCAACAGTCTTGAAGGAGTTCCCACATATGCTGAGAACTCATTGGCTGCTTTTCCTTCACTCAGGTTGTAAGGCAATAAAATAGGAAAAATGCCAAGGGGGGTGAATACTTTCGCAAGCCACTGTACACATACACAGTATAGAGTCCAGCAGTCAGTAGTGTTCCACTGCCAACCCTATGTGCACACTAGGAAGGCCGAGTTCCCAGGGATGTTATTTTAACAGTGAGTGAGCGCAGCTGTTACAATACAGGCCCCAAACAAAAATATCACATAGAATAACAGAAAATACAAACCCTGCTCAGGCCCAGCTATCTTTAGCATGATATAAAACAGACTGGCAATAAAATAATGAATAAACCCCCTCCCCCAACAATGTTACCCCTCCAAAACCCTGCTCTGTGTGATTTATGCCAACATAACTCCAACCCCGCTCTAACTCCCCATAATCTCCTGGAGTTTGGTGTATCATAGGGTTCTGTGGAAGATATACTGTTTCGCTACAGAGGGGTGCAAGGAAGCGTTCAAAGGGTAAAGTTCAGGGAGCAAAGATGTTTATAAAAGGGAGAGTGTGCATTTTGTAAAGAAAAATCATAAACAAAGAACTGGGATCAGTTAACCATCCCAAAACTCTAACCTTGATGCAACATGCAGCTCCTAACTATCCAACCCCCTTCTCCCTTGGCAGAAAGTTCCAGCAGTTTTTTGGGGTTGGTGAGAACCAGACTTTGCTGATTGGGCACAAATGAGTCAGCTCACTCCCAGGACCCCGTCCAACACATCCCTAATCAGATTAAAATAACCCATAGTAAGCATCCATAGTAAACAGATCCAACCGTTCACCTGAGACAATAATTCACTCCCCTAACTCTCTCCATCTCCACAAACAACAAGGAAGGCCACACCACAGTAAAAACAGCTCACCGTCATGCCACTAAATCATAGGTCATAAAACCTCATAACTAATATAAAACTCCATGAACCTGAACCTCTGCTCAGCCAGCCGGTACATTGCAAAGTTAGGGCGTTATCAGTCTCATCTGATTGCTCATACGGTTAAAGGAAAGAAAAACAACAATGTGTCAATGAACTCTGTATGAGAGACCGGGACTAGGAGAGTAGCAGACATGGGGTGATACAACTCAAGGCTGGATTGTTGGACAGGTTTTATTGTAGCACGTTTTTGGAAGTGTAAAAGAGTGCAGGTATGAGAGTCCAGGTCAAATCCTGACCACTGATTCTGAATGACTGACATACTGGGCAGTGGACAAACAGACAGACAGACAGAACCAAAGACAGTCTGATGCAACGTATTGCAGACAATGGCAAACGTCCGAGATATAACAAGGATAATACAGTGCCACCGACGTGGCCCGCTACCTAGGACTGTGGGCCCCCTTCTCCTTCTCCGTGGCCGACYTGAGTAAAACATTCAAACYTGTTAACTCTCGCAAGGTTGCCGGCCCAGACAGCATCCCTTGCTGCGTCCTCAGAGCATGCGCAGACCAGCTGGCTGGTGTGTTTACGYACATATTCAATCTCTCCCTATCCCAGTCTGTTGTCCCCACTTGCTTCAAGATGGCCACCATTGTTCCTGTACCCAAGAAGGCAAAGATAACTGAACTAAATGACTATCGCCCCATAGCACTCACTTCTGTCATCATGAAGTGCTTTGAGAGACTTGTCAAGGATCATATCACCTCCACCTTACCTGCAACTATAGACCCACTTCAATTTGCATACGGCCCCAATAGGTCCACTGACGTTGTAATCGCCATCACACTCACACTGCCTTATCCCATCTGGACAAGAGGAATACCAATGTAAGAATGCTGTTCATTGACTACAGCTCAGCATTCAACACCATAGTACCCTCCAAGCTCATCATTAAGCTTGAGGCACTGGGTCTCAACCCCGCCCTGTGCAATTGGGTCCTGGACTTCCTGACGGGCCACCCCCAGGTGGTGAAGGTAGGAAACAACATCTCCACTTCACTGATCCTCAACACTGGGGCCCCACACGTGTGCGTGCTCAGCACCCTCCTGTACTCCCTGTTCACCGATGAATGCGTGGAGATGCACGCCTCTAACTCATTCATCAAGTTTGCAGACGACAGCAGTAGTGGGCCTGATTACCAACAATGACGAAACAGTCTATAGGGAGGAGGTGAGGGCTCTGGAAGTGTGGTGTAAGGAAAACAACCTCTCACTCAACGTCAGCAAAACAAAGGAGACGATCGTGGACTTCAGGAAACCCCCCCCCCCCCCCCCACCATCCACATCGACGGGATGTGAATAGGGGGGTGTAGAAGGTGAAAAGTTTTAAGTTCCTCGGCATACACATCACATCATGCCTATGCCGCTCGGTCATCGCTCATCCATATATTCATATGTGTATATATTCTTATCCATTCCTTTACTTAGATTTGTGTGTATTAGGTAGTTGTTGTGGAATTGTTAGATTACTTGTTAGATATTACTGCATTGTCAGAACTAGAAGCGCAAGCATTTCGCTACACTCGCATTAACATCTGCTAACCATGTATGTGACCATTAAAATGTCATTTGATTTGAACCGCATTCTCTGTTGCTCAATAACTCTGTATATCTTTCTACAGTGCATTCGATAAGTATTCAGACCCCTTGACTTTATCCACATTTTGTTACGTTACAGCCTTGGTATTTTTGCCATTTTGTTTCATGGGTGTCATGATGATCCAGCTCCACTATAAAGCAGAGAGGATGCGATATGCCCTAATCCTTGTGGCGCTACCATTTRCCCCAGGTCCCATTACCTCATAAATAGGTACCGTCCGGGCCGAACAAAACCACCGGCAGAGCCTCGTTTGAATGCCACACTGCGACCCGAACAGCCCCGTTAATATTTAATAGTTTATGAAATGCCCATTTGGTCGGGCAGAAATTCAATGTAGTTCTGTCTTCCCCCTCTCTCTCTCTCTCTTTCCCTCTTCATCCCCTACTTCCACTACGTAAACATTTCCACACATGAAATATGGAGGGAGGGAAATGTACTGGCTGTAACAGCTGAGGACCTCCATCTATATATCATCTTTCAGGCCTTCTTTTCTCTCCTCGTCCTTCACTCCCTCCCCTCTTTAGGCTCCCTCTCTCTCATTCTGACTTGCTTCATCTCCCTCCCTCTATCAGTCTTTTAATGTCCTGTTGTGGTTGACTTTAAACAGTGCTATTTATAAAGAGTGTACACTGAACGTTCTGACTCACTTCATCCAGCGGAATATCAAATAAGTCTGTAAAAGTAACAGAGCGCACACAAACAAACAGCGCATGTACACACGTGCAGTCTACTGCGCGTTTACTTCCATAAATTCAAAAACAGACTTCTTCAAACATGTTGTAAGGTTTAATACAACGGGCATGTTGTCTCAAAGATGAAAGAGTCTATGAGTCTTCTAGGTCTAGCTCAATTCACAAGAACACCTGGACTCTTAGGACATTATATTTATAGAATAACAGACTGGTTGGTGAAATGTCTCACCCTCTCTGGACTTCACGGCCCAGGTCTGACTATGACCATCTTGGTGTGTGTGTGTGTGTGTGTGTGTGTGTCTGTGTGCGAATGGCTAGTTGAGCAGTCCTCTGATGGCTGCGGGTGAGATGTTTGCCATGTGGTTAATCAATAACAGGACCATAAAAGCAGGAGAGGAGAACAAACCAACCAAGGGAAAATCTTCCATATGGCTCACTAGACTAACAGGCCAAGGATGGAGGGAGAGAGGAGGAGAGTGAGGAGGAAGAGGAATGGAAGAGCAGGAGGAACAGAAGGGTTTTTCCGCCACATTGACGTGAGACAGAAGGGAGGGGACTAAGAGGAGGAGAGGGAGAAGAGGGCGTTAAAGAGGGAGGGAGAACCTCATGGTTACGCAAACACTGTGTACCGTACATCTGGAGTGACATCGTCCCAGAGAATCAATAACTAGCCACTTCCTGTTTAGTAATTGAAAATCAATGACTGAACACTACCTATCTGCACCCACACACCTGCGACACATACACACACACACTACATTTGCATGCACACACACAATCGTAGTTAGGACCAGAGTGCAGATTATACAGTGACATCAGGGGGCCTCTATTTTTTTTCCACAGGATCTCTTTTGTGTGCATACATTTTTTTTATGGGCATAATAGTAAAGCCAAGCCATTTAACTGTTCTTTTAATTAACTTTTACTTTGGCATGAACCAAARCAGTCAATATGTTTTGCTCTTATTGTCAAACAAATCGCTTTATGTGTTCGTCCACTTCAAAATAATTCCAGCATCCACGCCATTTGATGAACGGAAAGAGACATCTGTTACATGACATACAGCGATTGATGCGTATTGCTGACCTTTTTCGCAGAAAGAAAAGTTGGGACACTTGAAAAGGGCCTGAGATATGGGACTGTCCCAAGATAACAAGTGAAGCCACATGGGAAACAAATGGTTTAAACCATGACACAGAGTTAGGGGTGTTAGTTTTATTTGGAATAAGCTTTTATTTTAATATTTACCACAGTACAAATGACATTTTAAACATATAGGAGAATGATTAAATAACCATTATTTAGAGACCCCCCCCAAAGTTGGACATTGTTGCATTTAGGGGGACTCATGTCTCATTCAGGGGGTCTGAGACCCCTCTTGGCCCCTTGTAATTAGCACTCTGGTTGGGACATATCAGTTCCTGTTGAAGTCTGCAGGGCCCAGCTCAAGCAGATCTATCTCAAGTTTCAACCACCCCCAAACATCCCAGACTCCCTTACCTCCCTCCCCCTCTTCCACTACTCTCTCTCGCTCTCCTCCACTCTCTGTCCTGAGCAGGTTATTATGTTGCGGTATTGAAACCAGAAACCACAAATAAAAGGCCATGTAGTCACTTGACAGAGATCAGCAACAGGCAATAAAAGAGAAGGGAAACACTCACACACACGCACAGATGGCCAAGCAGAAGTAGAAAATATTAGCCATGCAAGCAATTTGTGTCACTCAATACGAACTCAGAACAATGGCAGTGATCTTTCACTAGTGACGCCAGTCAGACAGGCTCAGTCTATGAGGCTCGCGATGACCTATCCTTGACTAAAGCTTAGAATTCAACTTAAATAATTCTGATGCCGCATATACCATCTAGGCAAATGTACATCCATTGAATCACTACACTTAAGTTATACAAAGTTCACATCCATGAAATCCAATTTCCCTCAGATCACCCCTCTCCTGTACCAAGTCATAGAGCTAATAGAAAGTAGTCATAGACGTTTAGGAGCTTGCAGAAGAGAGAGCCATCAGACTGACAAGGCTGTTGTCAACGCAATGAGCAACTGAGCCCAAGCACTACTGTATCACATCAATCCACCCACTTATCACCTTCTAGCCGACAGAGAGTGCGAGAGAGAAAAGAGGAGGAACAGGTTCCAACAACACTTCGACAACAAGTCACAGAACAGGGGGGAAGGAAAAAAACTATTTTAACAGAAAAACAAAATGGTGCGATGTCACCCATATAGACACAGCAGATAAGCAGAGAAGTGTGAATACAATACCTGGGGGTTACTGTGATAGATCTATTTGTATTTGGTGAGTGGGTGGGTGTTTTTTTTCTTCCATAGCCCCTTACTTGCCTCTCGTTATCACATATATTTGTTTTGAGCCTAGGCTTTCTTCTGTTGTTGCCAACAGCTTACTGTATTCTCAAAGTGAAAATAAGCCCTACTGCTGCCTGTATTTATGCAGACATTTGAGTTGAATATAACTGTGTGGGCTAGAGGGTAATATTCTCTATCCTCCACAAGCCCAACAATCTAGATCACCTACAGGGGCATCTGTACGTCTGTCTGTACTCACCTGCTGAGGTGTCTGTCTGTCCCCCACCTGTAGAGACACCATATGGCACACAGACGCCAGTAATGTCTCGAGCCCTCAGTGTGTGGATGCCTGCCATTATCTATAACCTTGAGAATATTCGGTTGGCCCGTCGACTAGACTTAATAATGGCCATTGAAACATGTCGCCAGATAGCTACTGCCTCTGAACACTGACTCAGGGGAATATTTTATTTGAAAATCCAATGATCCGTGTTAGCATTAGTGTGTGTGTGTGTGTGTGTGTGTGTGTGTGTGTGTGTGTGTCCGTCCATCCATGTGTGTCCCTGTGTGTGTGTAGAGAGAGAAGAATCGTATTAATTTGCTGCATTAGAGCGAGGTGAAAAAAGCGTTGACCCTTCGCTAACCTTTTCTGAAGACCAGGTCTACAGGCTCCATGGCTCAGTGTAAAGCCAGCAGTGAGAGTCCCACAGGAAACACTAACATAATACAGCCAGGGACCTCCTCGATATAGACAGACAGTGTGCACAGACAGACGCACACATAATGACACACACAATCAGTCTCTCTCTCACACACGGTCAGATAGACAATGACCAGTGGAACATTTCCATAAAGGAAGGCTGTAATGCTGTTGTCCAGTCACTGGGCAACTGGAACAGCAGATGGTCATCTTCCCTTCCACTAATATCACACCAGCTAGCCGTGGGGGGTTGGGGGGCTCAGGCACCAGTCTCACACCTATCATGCACTGCAACTTTGATTTCCAATAGACATCAGTTTAAAACGGATAGCAGAAAAATAAGCTATAAAATCATCTCTGAACTATAGATCAACGTTGTGCAGCATAGCGTAGTAGCGTAGCCTAGTGGTTAGAGCGTTGGACGAGTAACCGAAAGTGCAAGATCGAATCCCTGAGCTAGCACGGTACAAATCTGTCGTTCTGCCCCTGAACAAGGCAGTTAACCCACTGTTCCTAGGCTGTCATTGAAAATAAGAATTTGTTCTTAACTGACTTGCCTAGTTAAATAAAGGTAAAATAAAATAAATAATTCAGCGGATTAAACAGGAGACCATTAATTGGCATAAGTGAAAGATGGCCTGTAGGGAGCATAGTGAGACAGTACCAAGTATAACAAGACAGTGTATGAGGGAGACACTAACTGAGCAAATCTGCTCATTGCGAGAAGTAGTGGAAAGGTCAGCTCTAAAATAAAGAACAGAAAACAGGAAGGTTTTATATCCTGTTGATTGGTCGGCCCAKGCACGCACTGTAAAACTGTACTGGAGAACATAGCCTACTTGCCACATAAGACCGACCGGCTCAAAGCGATCTTATGTAGCAACATTTGAAATTGTGTTTTTTACAATGGATAAAAGCAGAGACTCTGAGCTACAAAATGGTATATCATACACTGCATTTTTGAGGAACAATGTATTTGAAAGATGACAAACTTGTAAGCTCACTTTTGAGAAAATGGCCTTTGAATGTTTTGGTACCTACTGGGTAGCTCTCCTTTGTCTACACCAATTCAGKATTGTTCACACCCTCTTAAGCCAGCCCCACCCACCTCTTTAAGGATTCACATGTGAGGTCATGTGCTAAATAGTGAGTAGCGTAGAAAAGATTAAGACTAAAAAAGTGGCAAAAGTAGTAGTCTACAATAAGGAAAAATTCCAGTTAAACAGAAAGTGTCCAGATAAAAATATTTTATAAATATTAGATGACGCTTACCCAGACACATTCGTCTAAATTGATGGGTCATGTGAAAGAAATGATATAATCCCCAGCCAAATCCAATGGTGGAAAAAGTACAAAATTGTCATACTTGAGTAAAAGTAAAGATAGCTTAAAAGAAAATGACTCAAGTGAAAGTCACCCGGTAAAATATTACTTGAGTACAAGTCTAAAAGTATTTTGTTTTAAAAATACTTAAGTATCAAAAGTAAATGGAATTAATAAAATTTACTAAAGTATCAAAATTATAAGTATAAATCATTTCAAAATCCTTATATTAATAAACCAGACGGCACAATTTTCTGTATTTTTTTTTATTACATAATTTATAAACAAAGGACTTGTGTTTAGTGAGTCTGCCAGATGTGTGAAATGAAAAATGTTCCTGTCAAAATGTAGCGAGTACATTTCGGTGTCAGGGAAAATGTATGGAGTAAAAAATACATATTTTTATTCAGAATGTAGTGAAGTAAAAGTAAAATATGACTGGTCCGTCCGAACCATGCATGAACAAGGGAATCTATATTCGGAGAGCCTGTTTCTGTCCTGCCCTTGCCTTTGGTGCAGTTGCATGTGACGTCCATAGTCTCWTCGTAAACAAAACCCCCTTATATTCTCAAAAATATATGTTTGTCTAGCTGTGTCCAGTCCAGGTGGTGCTTGTAGAGGCAGACCATCTATGGGAGGAAGGATGTCAGCGTTGCATAGCTCCTGAAACCTGGTCCCGACTGAGTCTGAAAGCTCCTTGGCGATAACAACACCAGTCTCCAGAGCATCGAAGCTATAGAACAGGAAAAAACTAAATAAAATTAGAAGACATTACAACCTTGCACCTTATCAATTCACCTCACAAGTTTAGATAAGAAGAATAACCTGATACAATGCAATGACAATGATATTCACCTGAAGTGCTGGTACTGTTTGATCTGTAGCAGCGGCCTGAAGTACAGAGTCAGGTGTTGTTGTCAGCCATAGCTTTCCACCAGCACCGTACCATCCTCCAGTCCAACCAGCTGTGGGATGTTGACCCCTGTCAGAGTGCTGTCTTTCACTTTTCTGGACAACATGCCTTCATCAATCAAGTAGTTGACTTGTTGTGGTATTCCTTCACAGCAGACACCAAACAAGCCACACTTGCGAGGAGTTAAAAAGTAGATGGGACCTGGCTGCAGGCTAGTGCACCTGCAAACAACAAAATAACATAAATTACAATTACAAATTACAATTAATTGTCTCACCCCTGTCAGTCTGTCTTTACACTGCTCAGTGAAAGGTATTTGGCCTTATTTAAAACCTTTTCTCAATATGGTGGCGCTGTTTTCACTTTGTAAAAAATCGTGCCCAAATTAAACTGCCTCGTACTCTATTCTAGCTCGTACAATATGCATATTATTATTACTATTGGATAGAAAACACTCTCAAGTTTCTAAAACCGTTTGAATTATATCTGTGAGTAAAACAGAACTCATTTTGCAGCAAACTTCCTGACAGGAAGTGAAAAATCTGAAATCGAGGCTCTGTTCCAGGGCCTTCCTATTAATTTGCCTAAAATCTATGTATATACATGGCACTTCATACGCCTTCCACTAGATGTCAACAGCAGTTTTGGAATGACGTGTCTGGAAATTTCATTGTCTTCGAAGGTGCGAGAAGGAACCCCAGATTGCCTTCTGAAAAGCTTTCGGTATACACGGGTAGATATCTCCGGCTCTGATTTTATTTGATAGATGTGATAAAACATCATAAAGAGTAGTTTTTTTCAACCGAGTTTGATCAGTTTATTGAACGTTTATTGCGAGTTTTGGAATTTTCTTTTCTTTGCGTCAGGTGAAGTTGGCACGTTTGCGCCAAATGGCTAGCTATGGTTGCTAATTCGACAGGAGAAGAGGACATTCTAAAACCAAACAACGATTATTCTGGACCAAGGACTCCTTGTACAAGATTCTGATGGAAGCTCGCAAAAAGTAGGAACCATTTATGATGTTATTTCGTATTTCTGTGGAAAATGTTTAGTTCTATTTTCCGCCCTTATTGCGGGCGCTGTCTCGCTATAAACGTAAGCTGTTTGTTATGGTAAAGTTATTTTTTTAAATCTAACACGGCGATTGCATTAAGAACTAGTGTATCTTTCATTTGCTGTCCAACATGTATTTTTTAGTAAAGTTTATGATGAGTTATTTGGTCAGATTAGGTGAGCGTCCAGAAATATATCGGAGATTCAGGGAAAAAGTAGCTACATTTTCACAATGTATAACCACGAGGTTTTCAGCTCAAATATGCACATTTTCGAACAAAACATAAGTGTATTGTATAACCTGATTGTATAGGACTGTCATCTGATGAAGTTGGTCAAGGTTAGTGATTAATTTTATATCTTTTGCTGTTTTTTTTGCGATCGCTACCTTTGCGGTGAATGAATGCGGTTTGTGTGTTTGGCTATTGTGGTAAGCTAATATAATGGCTATATTGTGTTTTCGCTGTAAACCACTTAAAAAATCTGAAATATTGGCTGGATTCACAGATGTTTATCTTTCATTTGCTGTAACACATGTATTTTTCATAAATGTTTAATGATGAGTATTTAGGTATTTCACGTTGCTCTCTGTAATTATTCTTGCTGCTTCGGTGCTATTTGTGATTGTAGCTGCAATGTAAAACTATGATTTTATACCTCAAATATGCACATTTTTCGAACAAACATAGATTTATTGTATAACATGTTATAAGACTGTCATCTGATGAAGTTGTTTTTTTGGTTAGTGACTAATTATATCTCTATTTGGTCGGTTTTGTGATAGCTACCTATGCGGTAAAAAATTGTGAAAATATGCGGTTGAGTCTTTTGCTATTTGTGGTTAGCTAATAGAAATACATATTGTGTTTTCGCTGTAAAACATTTTAAAATCAGAAATGATGGCTGGATTCACAAGATATGTGTCTTTCATTTGCTGTATTGGACTTGTGATTTCATGATATTTATATGCTAGTATTTACTTGTGGCGCCTATGCTAGGCTATGCTAGTCAGCTTTTTTACTGATGAGGATACTCCCGGATCCGGGATGGTGATGAAGTAGAAGATATACAGTTGAAGTCGGAAGTTTGCACAAACTTAGGTTGGAGTCATTAAAACTCGTTTTTCAACCACTCCACAAATTTCTTGTCAACAAACTATAGTTTTCCCAAGTCGGTTAGGACATCTACTTTGTGCATGACACAAGTAATTTTTCCAACAATTGTTTACAGACAGATTATTTAACTTATAATTCACTGTATCACAATTCCAGTGGTCAGACGTTTACATACACTAAGTTGACTGTGCCTTTAAACAGCTTGGAAAATTCCTTAAAATGATGTCATGGCTTTAGAAGCTTCTGATAGGCTATTGACATAATTTGAGTCAATTGGAGGTGTACTTATGGATGTATTTCAAGGCCTACCTTCAAACTCAGTGCCTCTTTGCTTGACATCATGGGAAAATCTAAAAGAAATCAGCCAAGACCTCAGAAAAATATTTGTAGACCTCCCCAAGTCTGGTTCATCATTGGAGCAATTTCCAAATGCCTGAAGGTACACGACGTGTATCTGTACAAACAATAGTGCGGAAGTATAAACACTATGGGACCACGCAGCAGTCATACCGCTCAGGAAGGAGACTGTCTCCTAGAGATTAACTTATTCAGGCTGCAAGCCCGACGCCGGTACACTTATGACAACAGCCAGCTCAAGTGCAGGGCGCGAAATTCAAAATTATTTTAATTTTAACTTTCACACATTAACAAGTCCAATACAGCATTTGAAAGATAAACATCTTGTGAATCCAGCCAACATGTCCGATTTTTAAATGTTTTACAGCGAAAACACCATGTATATTTATGTTAGCTCACACACCAAATACAAAAAAGGACAGACATTTTTCACAGCACAGGTAACATGCACAAAACCAACATAACTAACCAAGATCCAACCAAACTAACCAAGAAACAACTTCATCAGATGACAGTCCTATAACATGTTACACAATAAATCTATGTTTTGTTCGAAAAATGTGCATATTTGAGGTATAAATCAGTTTTACATTGCTGCTACCATCACAGCTACCGTCAGAAATAGCACCGAAGCAGCCAGAGTATTACAGACACCAACGTCGAATACCTAAATACTCATCATAAAAAATTTCTAAAAAATACATGGTGTACAGCAAATGAAAGACAGGCACATCTTGTGATTCCAGCCAATATTTCCGTTTTTTTTTAAGTGTTTTACAGCGAAAACACAATATAGCATTATATTAGCTTACCACAATAGCCGAACCAAGCCATTTCCCAGCAGCAAAAACTAATAGTACAAATTTCGACAGATATATGAAATAGCATCATAAAATGGGTCCTACTTTTGATGAGCTTCATCAGAATGTTGTACAAGGGGTCCTTTGTCCAGAACAATCGTTGTTTGGTTTTAGAACGTCCTTTGTCCCTCTTGAATTAGCAAGCACACTAGCCAAGTGGCGGCGAAGCTCTCCTTCCTGAACATACGCAGACAAAGCAACACGCCTAACGTCCCGAAAAAATTTCAGTAATCTAATAAAACTATATTGAAAAAACATACTTTACGATGATATTGTGACATGTATCAAATAAAATCAAAGCCGGAGATAGTAGTCGCCTATAACGACAGCTTTCCAGAAGCAATTCCAGGTCCATCCTCGAGCGCTTTCCAGAAAACAGGAAATGGGTGACACGTCATTCCAAGAGGATTTGTTCCACCTCAGACCAAGATAATCACCCATTTCTTCTCTCACTGGCCTCTTGACATCTAGTGGAAGGGGTATGACGTGCATGTATACTAATACGTATCATGCCCATTTATATGCAGGCCCTAGAACAGAGCATCGTTTTCAGACTTTCCACTTCCTGGTCAGGAAGTCTGCTGCCAAATGAGTTCTGTTTTACTCACAGATATAATTCAAACGGTTTTAGAAACTAGAGAGTGTTTTCTATCCAATAGTAATAATAATATGCATATTGTACGAGCAAGAATTGAGTACGAGGCCGTTTGAAATGGGCACCTTTTATCAGAGCTACTCAATACTGCCCCTGCAGCCCAAACAGGTTTTAATGTACTTTGGTGCGAAAAGTGCAAATCAATCCCAGAACAACAGCAAAGGACCTTGTGAAGATGCTAGAGGAAACAGGTACAAAAGTATCTATATCCACAGTAAAACGAGTCCTGTATTGACATAACCTGAAATGCAGCTCAGCAAGGAAGAAGCCACTGCTCCAAAACCGCCATAAAAAAGACAGTTTGCAACTGCACATGGGAACCAAGATTGTTGAAGAAATGTCCTCTGGTCTGATGAAACAAAATAGAACTGTTTGGCCATAATGACCATCGTCATGTTTGGAGGAAAAGGGGGAGGCTTGCAAGAACACCATTCCAACCGTGAAGCACGGGGGTGGCAGCATCATGTTGTGGGGGTGCTTTGCTGCAGGAGGGCCTGGTGCACTTCACAAAATAGATGGCGTCATAAGGAAGTACAATTATGTTAATTTATTGAAACAACATCTCAAGACATCAGTCAGGAAGTTAAAGCTTGGTCGCAAATGGATCTTCCCAATGGACAATGCCACTGAGCATATTTCCAAAGTTGTTGCAAAATGGCTTAAGGATAACAAAGTCAAGGTATTGGAGTGGCCATTATCACGCCCTGACCTCAATCCTATAGAAAATTGTGGGCAGATCTGAAAAAGCGTGTGCGAGCAAGGATGCCTACAAACCTGACTCAGTTACACCAGRTCTGTCAGGAGGAATGGGCCAAAATTCACCCAACTTATTGTGGGAAGCTTGTGGAAGGCTACCCCAAACGTTTGACCCAAGTTAAACAATTTAAAGGCAATGCTCCCAAATACTAATGGAGTGTATGTAAACTTCTGACCCATTGGGAATGTGATGAAATAAATAAAAGCTGAAATCAATTATTCTCTCTACTATTATTCTGACATTTCACATTCTTAAAATAAAGTGGTGATCCTAACTGACCTAAGACAGGGAATTTTTACTAGGATTTAATGTCAGGAATTCTGAAAAACGGAGTTTAAATGTATTTGGCTAAGGTGTATGTAATCTTCCGACTTCAACTGTATATATATTTTTGGAGTGTACATCTATCTATCTATCCATCTACGTCCTTAATCAGTATAAAGGAGGAAATGTTGCTTACTTGTTGAGCAAAATCAAAGCTGTAATGCATCCTAATGTATTTTCTTGCTGGTTCAGTACGGGCCCCCAGAGACAACTGCAGGTCTTGACAGGTGGTCTTACAGTCAGCAACCATCTTCTGGTAGACAGACCGCTCACTCTGAACAAGCAGGACATGCTGCTCTTGCTTCTTCAGCTTGACTGACTTAACAACTTCTTGAAGATTGGCAGATCTGAAGACTTGATAGTTGTTCCTCTGGCACTGCCAGCACAGGTCTGTCCTGGGCTTAGTGCTTGTGATGTGGGGCAGCAATTTTTTCCACAGATTCCTGCAGGAAGGCAGCCCGACTACACGTACCTCTGGAAAATACAGAAATAATGTGAGATCAATAAAAGTAGTGCCAATCATGTTGGAGGTCAATTAAATAATCAAAATGTGTTTATGCTTTTACATACCAAATCTTGTCATTGATTCCATGTACAGACGCCACACTGCTGCTTTTGTCACATGGGATGGCAGCAGCTTTCCACCTAAGTGTTTGTGTGGGTGGCGTCCTGGTAATACTACTGCATTATCCTCTGCGTAGTTGTTGATGAAGTTCACCACTCGCTGCAAGTCCTCATGCTTCAGGTGCTTGCTTGGCCCAGCTCTCTTTTTGATGGGAGGCATTAGACCATTCTCCTTGTATGACCGGTGGAGGAGAGTCAGGCGTGTTCTACTGATGCCGAATTACAAATTCCAGGTACAAATATTTTAGCATTATTATGCAATAGATGCCAAATGGCATTCTGAGTTATTACTACACACAGTTCATACACATAATGTTAGCTAGCAAGCCAGTCATCTAACGTCCGCTAGCTAGCTAACAGCAAGCTTTAACTTAGGGTCTTTTGTTTAGACATGTAGCTAGCTAGCTAAACAATTAACCATAATCCTAATCCATAGAGTACTAGCAATACAAACCGATTGGCATAGCTAGCTAAAGTTAACCAAATAGGTTCAATGTTAGCTAGTTAACATTAGGCTATAACTAGCAATGCGAAATGGCATTCTGAGATATCACTACACACAGTTCATACACGTAATGTTAGCTAGCTAGCCAGCCATCTATCTAACGTTAGAGAACTAACAGCAAGCTTTAACTTTGGGTCTTTTTGTTTAGACATGTAACGTTAACTAGCTAGCTAAAGAATTAACTATGATCCCAATCCATAGAGTACTAGCAATACAAACCGATTGGCATAGCTAGCTAAACTTAACCAAATAAGTTCAATGTTAGCTAGCAAGCCAGCCATTGAACTTCAGCTCGCTAGATAACAACATGCTTAAACTTGCAATGAAAACAACTTTCTTACAAAATTAGAAACATATAATATRTGAAACTGTAGCTAGACTCTTACCCGTATACATGGATGAACGCTTCACAGCAGACTGCAACCCCTTTCATTAAATAAGACGTCCAGTGTCGTTTCTGTTTAGTTTGCACAGACATTCCACTGATTTCAAAACTCCGTCAACTTCTTCCGTGACAACAACACTGTTGATCGCCGTTTCTTCCCCATCACTGTCATCAGAAACAAATGTTTTCTTCAAATTTTTTTGAACCTACATTAGGGATTTCCTTATCATCTGATTCATTTTCAGAGTCAGAGAGAATCAACATGGCACGATCGTCCTCCAGAAAGTAGTCCATCACAACCTTTTCCCACTGACCTTTGTTGATAGTGCCTGATAAATTCAGGGCAGCAATGTTATTGAGAGCAGTAGCAGCATGTTTGCAGTTCTTCATGGCTAACGTTATATCTAAAAAAAAAACTGCAGTAGAAAGGATAATCTACGCATAACGAGCAGCTCATTTTATAGACAAGATGCTACACCACAGACCAATCTGAAACTCATCTCTCGCCCACTCATTCTCAGCCAATCATTGCTAGCGGGAAGGTTCCTGACTTTTTCTTTGGCTAAACCAACTAGGCTCGTAATTTAACAACTTTATTCATATTTACAGATGGCATAAAAGTTTGTTATTAAGGTACATGAAAGTTCACATGTTTGAGAAGGCATTTCTGCCCAAAAATGCATTTCAATAAAAAATGTTTTTGTTCAAATGGCTCTCCTGGGAAGTTGTGACTTGCGACATACACCTAGTTTCCTGAAACAGTCAAATATGTATGCGCACGTGTGTGAGAGTGAGAGAGAATGTGTGTGTTTACTGTATCTGTTGAGATGCTTTCCCCCCCACAGCTCCTCTGCATATGCTTAGTCAAAAAAATGTGCACATCAGAAGGCATATGTGGGGTGGCTTACCCATAAGAGTCATCTTACATAAATAAATACCTTATTGGCCGTTGCAGGCCCACAGATGGGGAGAGAAATGTGAACTATTTGGAGCGGCACACAAACAACTGCAATGAATGAATGGGGCCTCTGTGTGTGTGTGTGTCGGAAAACATGTTCGGCGCAGGGAGTTACATCACAGTGGAGGTATGGAACAGATTGGCAGAGAGAGCAAGAGAGTTTGGGCAGGGCCAGGGAGGGAGGTTCAATCTGAAACAGTGTTCTACCATTACCTGGAAAGACTAACCTCAAGTTGTTTTCTTTCTTTTCTGTCATTCCATTTTTTCTCTCTACCCCCTCTTCTGTCACTGTCACGCCCTGACTTTAGTTATATTTGTTTTCTTTATTTTTTGGTTAGGTCAGGGTGTGACAAGGGTGGTTTGTTTAGTTTTTGTATTGTCTAGGGGTTTTGGTTTATCTATGGGGATTTTGTATGGTCTAGGGGTATGTAGGTTTATGAATTGGTTCCCAATCAGAGACAGCTGTTTCTCGTTGTCTCTGATTGGGGAGCCTATTTAGGTTGCCATTTTCCATGTTGGTTTTGTGGGTAGTTGTTTTCTGTTTTGTGTTGCTGCACCTTACAGGACTGTTTTGTTTTCSTTCCTTCTCTTTGTTATTTTGTTTAGTGTTCTGTTTTTAATAAATATAACATGAACACTTACCACGCTGCGCTTTGGTCCGATGACTACTCTTCATCGGAAAGACGAATATCGTTACAGTCACCCTATTCATATTTCCATCTTCTCTTCATCCCCTCTTTTTTTCAGTCTCTTTCTCTACTTCTTTGATACATTTCTTCCTTACCCTCAACTCTCTGATGATTGTTTTTGTCAAATGAGACAACTAGTGGAATGTGGTTGAAGCACAGTCCAACGCAACTGAGGCAGGGCGCCAGGCATACCATTTAGTCGCATTTTGTTACCCTTTGACTTGGCCGTGCAAGTAAAAAATGGTATTGCCGCGTTCTACCTGTTCACCTCAATCAAAACGTCCTATTGTTGGGGCGGATAAAAGCACAAATAGAAAAGTGCATTATCCTCATGGTTCCTGTAATAAATAAAAAGTGTCTGCCCCTGCCACTGTGCCTGACTGTTTCGCTGGGGCCAGCTGTTGTAATGAGTGAGCCTCTCAAACGCTCTCTCCCCCTTGTGTGCCCCTCGTGATTGTATAACATTTCAAAATGCATTTGCATCAAAAAAACAAATAGTTGTCCATATTAAAGAGAGAGGGCAGCTTTCTGTAGAGATTATTTTAATTGTCAACGATCATTATTGAGCTCAAAGTACAGTGTTTTACAGTCAGATATCTGATATTGCTTTGAAATGCGGAGCGTGCGAAATTGCACTTTGGCCATCGCGAGTGCACTATGAATCATTGCAAAGTTTTTTTTAGGACAGTATATTTACTGTTAGATTAATACATGGCTACTAGCAGTAGGTGTTATATTTAGAGTTAGCGATCTAGCTAATGTGTTGAGTTTCCACTTCCTCAGCTGGTGAGAATTAGCACCAATTGAGTTAGGCCTATATATAATATTAGCGCACATAAAGATGAAGGCAAACCCATCTCTATTGAAAAAAAAAAAAATCTGGAGCATTATTTTGACAGTAAAATTACCTAATTGTCAAACCAAAATTCATGACAATCACTGGATTAGGTTGCATTTCAAAATATATACACATTCTATTACACTTCTTAATAAAGCATTGTGAATAACTTTATAATGAGATGATAAGATGATGACTCAAATGTATTATTTTGTGTGATGCTGTGTTAGGATTTATGTTTATGCATTATAGCCTGTTAGCATATTGTTTGAAGATGAATATTGTTTTGTTACACACACACACACCCCCCTCTGTATTGTTTGTGTATGTGTGTGTAGGTGTAAGGACTGACCAACACAGGCCATAAAAGCTGTGGACAGTCTGGAGAGGGGAGGGGTGCATCTCTCTAGGCCAACCAGGAGGTTAGAATACTGGACAATACCATATTAGGAACTGTTTCAGTGTAGAATCGACAGACACAAGACGGATCTAATCTACCCAGCAACCAGATGTGGACAAAAGGAACGCGKCAAGGMGCTTGGACAAATCCGAGGGCCAGCAAAGGCGGGGCAAAGTCTAAACCGCGCCCAGCCTCTACTGTGATAGGRCAACAGACGCGTTGGAACTACGTCATCACGGTATAAGAACAGCTGTTTACGTACTTCCTGCAGTTCCCTGTTTACCCTGCGCGGTGATACAGCGAACCCGTATATACGAAAATTGCATTTGCCATTCATTGTTTGCGGTAATTAAACATAATTAAAGAAAGTTAGCAGACCTTGCTTTTTATTTATCCTGATACCGGATGTGTTACACGCAGCGTTCACAGCTGCGAGCTGGTGCCACCAACTGGAAAAGTTAGTCAGTTAGTCAGGGGAAAATTGTATTTGTCACGTTCTGACCTTTTTTGTTATTTCTTTGTTTTAGTATGGTCAGGGCGTGAGTTGGGTGGGTTATCTATGTTTGTTTTTCTATGTTGGGTTTTTCGTTTGGCCTCATATGGTTCTCAATCAGAGGCAGGTGTTAGTCGTTGTCTCTGATTGGGAACCATATTTAGGGAGCCTGTTTTCTATTGTGTTTTGTGGGTGGTTGTCTTCCATGTCTGTGTGTTCCACACGGAACTGTTTCGGTTTTCGTTCGTTCACGTTATTGTTTTTTATTTCAGTGTTCAGTTTGTTCCATTAAATATTCATCATGAACACTTACCACGCTGCGCTTTGGTCCTCCTCTCTTTCTCCCAACGAAGATTGTTACAGTATTCTGGAGCCTTGCCGTAAGTGTCAACACGTTAGACATCCCAGTCATTGGGAACCAATGGGTTGACTCAAATATGTGTATCGCTTAAATAACTCCTCCTACCACCTGTCAAAAGAAACAGTGTTCAACTTAACGCCAATGCATGGTGGGAAATATCCATTCAACTTGAGTGAGCTAACTTGTCAGCAGACCCTCTATTTTCCACATCTTCCAGTCTTTCTAAGAAAAARGAATTCCCTGAAAAGCAAATTGATCTACATTACAAAAAGTAGCCTTGTTCTTAAAGTGGAGAATAACAACAGTTGCCAGCTTCTCTGGTTGTGCAACAAAATATATGAACAATTATTTTTTTATTTGACAGACCAGAAAGACTTACAGTGCCTTCAGAAATGATTCACACACCTTGACTTTCCCACATTTTGTTGTGTTACAGCCCAATTTTTTAAATTAAATGTAAAAGGTTTTGTCACTGGCCTACACACAATACCCCATAACGTCAAAGTGGAACATAGTTTTGTTTACAAATTAATAAAAAATGAAAAGCTGAAATGTCTTGAGTCAATAAGTATTGAACCCCTTTGTTATGGCAAGCCTAAATACATTCAGTAGTAAAAAACAAGTAAAAACAAGTGCTTAACAAGTCACATAAGTTGCATGGACTCACTGTGTATTCAATAATAGTGTTTAACATTATTTTTGAATGACTACCTCATCTCTGTATCTCACTCACACAATTATTTTGAAGGTCCCTCATTCGAGCAGAATTTCAAACACAGATTCAACCACAAAGACGAGGGAGGTTTTCCAATGCCTTGCAAAGAAGGGCACCTATTGGTAGATGGTTAAAAAAAAAGCAGACATCGAATATCCCTTTTGAGAATGGTGACGTTATTAATTACAATTTGGATTGTGTATCAATATGCCCAGTCACTACAAAGATACAGGCGTCCTTCCTAACTCAGATGCCTGAGAGGAAGGAAACCGCTGTGATAGGAGAAAACTGAGGATGGATCAACAACATTCTAGCTTCTCCACAATACTAACCTACTGTAATTGACAGTGAAAAGAAGGAAGCCTGTACAGAATAAAAAATATTCCAAAACATGCGTCCTGTTCGCAACAAGGCACTAAAGTAATACTGAAAAGAATTGTAGCAAAGCAGTTACGTTTTTGTCCTGAACAGAAAAAAAGTGTGTTGTTTTGAGCAAACTCAATATCACACATTGCGGAGTACCACTCTCCATATTGTCAAGCATAGTGGTGGCTGCATCATGTTATGGGTATGCTTGTAATCGTTAAGGACTGGGGAGTTTTTCGTGATAAAAAAGAAACTGAATAGAGCTAGCACAGGCAAAATCCTAGAGGTAAACCTGGTTCAGTCTGCTTTCCACCAGACACTGGGAGATTAATTAAACTTTCAGAAGGATAATAACCTTAAACACAAGGCCACATCTACACTGGCGTGGCTTATCAAGAAGACAGTGAATGTTCCTGACTGTCCAAGTTAGAGTTTTGACTTAAATCTACTTGAAAATCTATGGCATAACCTGAAATTGACCTCTAGCAATGATCAACAACTATTTTGACAGAGCTTGAAGAATTTTAAAAAATTTGGCAAATGTTGCACAATCCAGGTATGGAAAGCTCATAGAGACTTACCGAGAAAGACTCACAGCTGTAATCACTGCCAACGGTGCTTCTACAAAGTATTGACTCAGGGGTGTGAATACCTATGTAAATTATATATTTCTGTATTTCATTTTCAATATGTTTGTTAACATTTCTAAAAACATGTTTTCAACTTGCCATTTTGGGGTATTGGTTGTAGACTGGTGAGAACAAAATGCATATTTAATCAATTTTGAGTTTAGACTAACAACAACTGTGGACTAAGTCAAAAGTATATGAATACTTTCTGAAGGCACTGTAACTGGGCTGTACATTTTACCATCCCTCCTCTTCTCGCTCTTTCATTCCCTCTTCCCACTCCCTCGCTTTCTCCTTTAGGGCGCTGTACAACTCCCTTCACACAGGGCTTTAAATAACATGTCCTCAGACTCACAGAGCGAGGGAGTGAGAGAGCTAGAGGGGGAAGAAAGAGAGCAAAGGGGGGGGTTATGTTTTTTTCCTCCCTGCTGACTTTGCTTCAGTTTGATAAATAGCAGGCCTCCTCAAAGCACCAGATGCCCAGGCTCAAACCCCTGCCAATTCCCCAGAAAAATAATACATTAAAAAACAGCCCTCCACAGCTGTCCCACAAAGTGCCTGCAGCAGGGAACACTGCTAAAAAAACAGGCCCACTTCAACCCTGCTATCCAAACCCCACCCCAAACCAGCACCAGTCAGAGTAGATCTCAATCCCCAGACTCACATGAAAGTTTGGCCCCCATACGGAAGACATGGATTRTAGTTCAAGTTCAAGGTTATTCTGGGTCTTTCTTTTGTGCTATCTTTAACTTAACAAAACTGTCTGACATCAAGCTCTACCCACACAGTAACACTCCACACATTTCAGCAAACATGAACACTGTTTTCCAGCGACTAGGAATTGTATTTTCAGCGAGGAGCCTGTTTTAAGGGTGTTAATTGTTTTGTGGGTTGTGCAGGAGAATGTTTGCCCTGAGGTAGTGTTGTGCAAGTTGTGTTTGAGTTTAGGAGCCGGTTTGTGGGCTGAGTAGGAGGGTGTTTGGGGACAAACAGAAAATTGTGAGAGTTTGTCAGAGAAAATGTTTGTTTAGGAGAGTGTTGGTGAAACCAGCACAAAGACCACACCCCCCCCTTTCCCCGTTTTCTCTTTCTCACTTATTTCTCTCTATCAGTCTCTCACATGGTGCTTGTCTCCCATACTCTTGTTATTCTCTCTCTCCATCCCTCTCTTTGCACATATATTTTTGTTCCCTCCTCCTTCTCCGTTTCTCTCTCTTAACAGAGATAGCGCAGGCCCCCGTCTGCTCTGAGCAGGCCAGGGTGGTGACTGACATGGAATGAGCTATTTAAACACACACAAACTATCTACAGTAGAGACTAGGATGACTGTCCAGTCACTGTGTCTACGTCTGTGTGTGTCATGTCGTGTGCCATTCTGTATATGTATGTGTGTATGCATGTCTGTTTACAGTATCAAGTGTCTTGTTGATGTTTAAGTTTGGCAGCCAAGCATATGTTTATGTGGTCCACACGTAGGGGGAAATAAAGGCCAGCAGATGGAAGCTGTGTTAGAAAGGTGTGTGGAGCCATATAATTAGATATGTTCTAAGGATGGTCCTTTATGTACAGTGAAGACATCAACACTATGAAATAACACATATCACTAAGCACAAACCAGGTGGGATGGCATATTGCTGCAGAATGCTGTGGTAGCCATGCTGGTTAAGTGTGCCTTGAATTCTAAATAAATAAATCACAGACAGTGTCACCAGCAACGCACCACAACACTATCACACCTTTTCCTCCATGCTTCATGGTGGAAACCAAACATGCAGAGATCATCCATTCACATACTCTGCGTCTCACAAAGACACGGCAGCTGGAACCAAAAATATCAAATTTGGACCAAAAGGACAGATTTCCACCAGTCTAATGTCCATTGCTTGTGTTTCTTGGCCCAAGCAAGTCTCTTCCACAAATGAACTTTTAACAAGGAATTCCTGTTCATTGAAATGCATTCCAGGTGACTACCTCATGAAGCTGGTTGAGAATGCCAAGAGTGTGCAAAGCTGTCATCATGGCAAAGGGTGGCTCCTTTGAAGAATCTCAAATATAAAATATCTTTTGATTTGTTGAACACTTTTTTAGTTATTACATGTGTATTTTCAGATTTCGATATTTACAAATCCTGTGAAAAGTACAGTAAATGTAAAATGCACATACAATCAATATTGTAATGTTTAGATTCAGTCTTGTGTCAGGTCACTGTTGTGACCTCACCTTTGGTCTGATCATGTCCCCATAATCCCCAAAGTGTTATCTTTCAATTGCTACCATGGTCATGCATATGCTTTTTATACTTCTTCTGTTAGAACATATCCACAAATGTAAGGGGTTAACTTCACTTCAGTTGAATGGGTCTCCCTTCGATGACCCGGTTAATTGTGTCTCTTGGGGTTCTGAGAAAAGAAGAGGGACAATACAGTGCTTTCAGAAAGTATTCACACCCCTTGAATTTGTCCACATTTTCATGCGTTACAGCCTGAATTTAAAATGGATTCAATTTAGATTTTGTGTCAATGGCCCTCACACAATACCCCATTATTTGATCATGGCTGCCGTTTTACAGGCTCCTAACTAAATGTGCTATTTTGTGTGTTTTTTCACAATGTTTGTAACTTATTTTGTACATAATGTTGCTGCTTTTAGAACACATACTAATTCAAGGATTTCTCTTTATTTGTACTATTTTCTACATTGTAGAATAATAGTGAAGACATCAAAACTATGAAATAACACATATGGAACCATGTAGTAACCAAAAAAGTGTTAAATAAATCAACATTTATTTTATATTTGAGATTCTTCAAAGTAGCCACCCTTTGCTTTGATGACAGCTTTGCACACTCTTGGCATTCTATCAACAGGCTTCACCTGAAATGCTTTTCCAACAGTCTTGAAGGACTTCCCACATATGCTGAGCACTTGTTGGCTGCTTGTCCTTCAATCTGCGGTCTCTCTTCTCAAACCATCTCAATTTGTTTGAGGTCTGGGGATTGTGGAGGCCAGGTCATCTGATGCAGCACCACCCCCACATGCTTCACGGTGGGAACCACACATGCAGAGATCATCAGTTCACCCATACCACGTCTCACAAAGACACAGAGGTTGGAACCAAAAATCTCCAATTTGGACTACAGACCAAAAGGACAAAATTTCCACCGGTCTAATGACCACTGCTCATGTTTCTTGGCCCAAGCAATTCTCTTCTTCTTATTGGTGTCCTTTGGTAGAGGTTTCTTTGCAGCAATTCGACCATGAAGGCCTATTTCACAAAGTCTCTTCTAAACAGTTGATGTTGAGATATGTCTGTTACTTGAACTCTGTGAAGCATTTATTTGGGCTGCAATTTCTGAGGCTGGTAACTCCATTGAACTTATCCTCTGCATCAGAGGTAACTCTGGGTCTTCCATTCCTGTGGCGGTCCCCATGAGAACCAGTTTCATAGCACTTGATGGTTTTTGGGACTGCATTTTCAAAAGTTCTTGACATTTTCCATATTGACTGACCTTCATGTATTTTTAAATTTTTTTTATAATTTTTTATTATTTGTTACAGAAAAACACAAGGAAGGGGTAACATTAAAGTATTAGAACATGAAGGACAAACAATACAGCATCAAGACACTATCAAACATGTATCAGTCTTTCCGCAACAGAGACATCCTTGTGTGAGGGTGCGTGTGCATGATAGTGATATAAAATATATGTCATAGTTTCCTTTTTTCATGATCATAATCTAATCTTGTGAAACCTGAACCCTCCAAGATCACCCCACAGTTCCCCAATAGCTGTCCCTCAACCATTCGAGACCCCTCCCACAGTCCCCCCAGGAAGAAAAAAAATAAAATAAAAAATTAACTCCATTCCCCACCCCCAAGAACCCCCCAATGTAACCCCCCCAAAAAATGTAACCCCCCAAAATGTTTACCCCCCAAAAAATTTTACAAAAAAAAATGAAGAGGTAAAACAAAAGACATCAAGGACAACTGAAATCATAACAGCAATGCCTACTTTATATGTTAGTGTGCATGTCTTGCACTATTACATGTATGTGTGTGTTCTTGTATGTGTTAATTGGAATGAGAGTGTGTGTATATGCATGTGCACAAACACCTGCACGGCATCAGCCTCAGGCAAACCGGCATTAGTTGTAAAAACACTGCRACTTKGTGTCATTCAAATGTATTTTTATTATGTTTTATTTTGACTTTTTTTCCCTTTATCTTTTGACCATCATTCTTTCTCTCACACAGCAACTCCACTCCCACTTGTCTCCAATTCCACATACCAACCCTCAGCTTCCCTCAGCCCATCCCATCTATCTCTGCTGGCCACCCACTCGTGTTTCTACTCAACACATATCTTTCAACTAAGCTATGATGTTTAACGTACAATTTCTATCTATCTAATCGAATAGAATCTACAGATTGCGTGTTGAAGATAAATACTTTTACTAAGAGTATTAGTAATTGACTGACCCGGTCTCTCCAGATCTCCTAACAGTACTATTTCTAGGGTCAATTTTAGATCAATGCTATGCATTTTCAGCCATTCCTGAACCTGAACCTGAGACCAGAAACAGGCTACCTGAGGGCAATACCAAAATAAATGGTCTATTGATTCTGTATCCTCACAACAAAATCTGCAGAGCTTCGATGATTTTATGCCACAAATATTCAACATTTTGTTGGTGGCAAGAAGTCTATATGTCACGTTCCTGACCTTATTTCCTTTGTCTAGTCTTTGTTTAGTTGGTCAAGACGTGAGCTGGGTGGGTATATTCCATGTTATGTGTTTTCATTGGTTTAGGTTTGTCTAACTAGCCTGATATGGTTCTCAATCAGAGGCAGGTGTTTTACGTTGTCTCTGATTGGGAACCATATTTAGGTAGGCTGTTCTCACTGTTTGTTGGTGGGTGATTGTTCCTGTTCGTGCGTTCATTGTTTTTCATTGTTCACTTGTTCAGGACTGTAGCGTCGTTGGTTTCGTTTTGTTTATTGTTTTGTTCGTCTAGTAAAGTATTCTAATAAATATGGATACATACCACGCTGCGTTTTGGTCCTCCGATCCTTCTAACTTATCCTCCTCAGACGAGGAGGATTACGACGAGCGTTACACTATATAATAGTTTTAGCTGAAAAGCACAAAGCCTTGAATCTTGCTTTGTTTTATATATCAACTCATACCATGYAATCGTTACATCAAAAATCTCTTCCCAACTATTTTGCAATCTGTATTYCACAGTTGTCAACATCCTGGTCCTCAAATGAAACTGGTATACTCTCCTATTTATGCTATTTTTATTCCTCCGCCAGTTTTGATCCTTTATATTGGGCAGACAGACCAGTTCCCTACCTCCTCCCACTGCCACCCGCCTCCTCCATTTTTGGGGCAATGCTGTAATCAATTGGTTGTACTCTTGAATTGAGCAGACCTTCCCGTACAATTCTGATAACTCCATGAAGGACATAACTCTACCATTCCAATTTACAATATAATTGAATAACAAAATACCATTTTCAAACTGTTTCCCATAAATACAGGTATTTTATCAACCAGCACATTTGAGTTCAGCCATAATATTTGTTCTATCTTTTCAGGGGGATGAAATTGAAATTGTAGCCAGCTCTGCAATGCTTGTTTGAAAAAGACAGATACTTTGAAAAAAGTATAATTTTCAAGTAATCGAAAATGAGACATGGCAATCTGCACAAAGGCAAAAAGGCAATTTTTGAACAATGGATGAGCTTTTCTTATTAATCTACTTGAGAACCATTTAGGGTTCAAATAAAACTTTTGAATMAGTGAAGCTTTTAGAGAGWGGTTTAAGTGCTTTATATTTAATAATCTCAACCCACCCAATTCATATTCATCATATATAGGCTCATTTTATTTTGCCTGGTTTAGCGTCCCAGATAAAGCGAAATATTTTTTGCTCATTTGATTTGAAAAATGAATCATCAGGAGTAGGCAGCACCATAAGTAAGTGAGTAAACTAAGATATGACTAAGGAGTTAATCAGGGCAATTCTTACATAAATAGACAGGTATTTACCTCTCCATGGTTGCAGGTTCTTGTCTATTTTTACAAGTTTTCTATTGAAATTCATTGCGGAGAGCTTATTTATATATTTTGTGATATGAAAACCGAGTAAGTCTACTTCACCATCAGCCCATTTTATAGGTGAGCTGCAAGGTAATGTAAAAGTTTTATTTTTTTAGGATCCAATACGTAATATTGTACACTTATCATAATTAGGCTTTAGTCCAGTGAGTACAGAAAAGTTATCTAGATCTTTAATGAGACATTGAAGGGATCTAGCTTGCGGACTTAACATAAAACTTGAGTCATCGGCATACATGGACACCTTTGTTTTTAAGCCTTGGATTTCTAATCCTCTAATGTTGTTATTGGATCTGATTTTAGTAGCTAGCATTTCGATGGCCATAACGAATAGATATGGTGACAGCGAACACCCTTGTTTAACTCCTCTTGACAATTCAAAACTCTATGAGAAGTAGCCGTTATTTACTATTTTACACCTCGGGTTGCTATACATTATTTTTACCCATTTTATAAGAGAATTACCGAAATTGAAAAAATCCAGGTATTTATAAATAAAATCCAGTCTTACTTTATCAAATGCCTTTTCAAAATCCGCTATAAATACCATTCCTGGCTTCTTATATGTTTCATGATGTTCTATTATTTCTAGCAGTTGTCGTATATTATCTCCAATGTATTGTCCATGTAAAAAACCTGTCTGATCAGGAGGAACAATACCTGGTAAAACCCTTTTAATTCTGAGTGCTATGCATTTTGCTAGTATTTTTGCATCACAACATTGAAGTGTAAGGGGCCTCCAGTTTTTTTAGATAGACCGGGTCTTTATATTTGCCATCTGGGTCTTGTTTTAATAATAGAGAAATCAGACCTTCCTGCTGAGTACCTGACACACTACCATTTCTATAGGAGTAGTTAAAACAATCTAACAATGGCGCTTTTAGTATATAAAAAAATACTTGATATACCTCTACCGGTATGCCATCAAGCCCTGGGGGTTTTCCAGACTGAAAGGATTGTAACGAACATCGTAATCCTCCTCGTCTGAGGAGGAGCAAGGATCGGACCAAAACGCAGCGTGGTATTTATCCATATTTATTTGAATACTTTTAAACACGAACAAAAACAATAAACAGAACGAAACCAACGACGCTACAGACCTGAACTTGAGAACATATAAAACATGAACGCACGAACAGGAACAATCACCCACAAACAAACAGTGAGAACAGCCTACCTTAATATGGTTCCCAATCAGAGACAACGTAAAACACCTGCCTCTGATTGAGAACCATATCAGGCCAATTAGACAACCCTAAACCAATGAAACACATAACATATAATATACCCACCCAGCTCACGTCCTGACCAACTAAACAAAGACTAAACAAAGTAAATAAGGTCAGGAACGTGACAGGATTTAATAGCCTCAAAAGGTTATTCCTCTGCAATTTGGACATTTGTTAATTTTCACTTTTTTATATTTATTTGGAAAGAATTCCTTACCGTAATCTTCATTCTGTGGGAGAGGAGGAGAGAGAAAAGAGAACATCTGCCTAAAATAATTAGCTTCCTATTTTAAAATATAATTCGGAGAATCATAGATGACTCCGTCTTCAGGAACGAGTTTCTGCAAATTATTTTTGTTAACGTTCCTGTATTGGAGATTCAGGAAGAATTTTATGCATTTTTCTCCATATTCCATCRAGTTTGCTTTATTTTTGTAATAGATTACATTTGKTCGTTCTTGAATAAGTTCCTCAAGTCTTTTTGTTTTCCTCTAACTTATTTTGTATCTCTGTAGTATCGTTTTTATTGCTATCTACCTGTACAATTAGTTCATGGATTTCCCTTGATAGTCTTGTTTCTTCAGCCAGAAACTGCTTTTTTATTATTGATGAATATTGAATTGAATGACCCCTGAAGGTACATTTAAAGGTATCTCAAACAATAAGGGGATTTGCTGAACCTATATTATACTGGAAAAATTCCGTTATAAATTATTGTGTCTTAATTAAAAATAAGTTGTCCTCCAGTAAACTTTGATTACACTTCCAACCACGTGAAAAATCTATAAGAGTTATGTGAATGCCAATGATCCGATCGCATTCTGTCTCCTATTAAAACTTTTTTAACCTTTGATGCAAGAGAGGAAGAGACAAGAAAGTAGTCAAGATGACTAGCTTGATTATGTCTCCTCCATGTATATCTCACTAGGTCGGGTTTTTTTTAGTCTCCACTATTTCTAATGTGTCCATAATATTTGTGATTTCCTTAAGGGCACATGATGATAGTTTGTAGAGTGATTACCTTTACGTTCCATTGAGGTACTTAAGACTGTGTTATAGTTTCCTACCATAATGATTAGATCATTTGTTGCCTGTAAATTCAATAAATTGGTATAAATGTTTTCGAAGAAATGTGGATCATCCTGATTTGGAGCATATAGATTAATGAGCCAAATCTCTTTTTCGTCCACTTTCATATTCAAAAGGATCCACCTTCCTTGCGAATCATTCCTGATTATTTGCACATTCGGATCTAAATTTTTGTTAATTAATATCATCACACCCTTTGAGTTCCTTTGTCCATGACAGAAAATTATTTCACCACCCCATTCCTTTTTCCACGCAACTTAATCTAAGGATGTAGAATGAGTTTCCTGTAAACAGTATATYTTATATTCCTTTTCCTTTAGCTATGTAAAGACTGATCTTCATTTTTATAATCTGCCAAACCGTTACAATTATAAGTAGCTATACTTATTTCACCCCTTTGTCACGTTCGTCGTAACGAGGAGACCAAGGCGCAGCGTAATGGGAATACATTCTTCTTTTATTCACGAAGAACACTTAAACAAACTAACAAATTAACAAAACGAACGTGAAGCTATAAACAACTAGTGCTGACATGCAACTACACAGACAATAACCCACAAAACCAAAATGGAAATGGCAACCTAAATAGGATCCCCAATCAGAGACAACGATAAACAGCTGCCTCTGATTGGGAACCAATTCAGGCCACCATAGACCTACATTACCTAGACATACAAAATCTCCATAGATAAACAAAACCCTTGACAATACAAAAACACACATACCCACCCTCGTCACACCCTGACCTGACCAAAATAATACAGAAAACATAGAAAACTAATGTCAGGGCGTGACACCCTTACCATAACTAGATACTATTCTCAGTCTAAATTGACCATAATTAGTGCTTGTAAAGTTACTGCCATCAGTGGTATTATGAAGGTCAAAACTAGAGCTTTCAAATGTCTGATATTTAGAATTCAAGAAATAGGTTCGAGCAATATGTTTTTTATTCCCTTGCCTGTTTGCCTGTGAGCCAATGCCACAGATGTTAGAACATTTAGACAAGATATTATGTGTGTAGCAGATCTGAGTTGGTTGATGTGTATGATATTGGATATGAAATAATGAGAGTGTGTATGATGTCTGTATAACAGTAAGACAAGATGTCCAAATAAATAATAACTCTGCCAATTTGCATGTTTGAGTCTCTATGTGTAACATGTAGTGGGTATAGCCTTAATATTCATCATTGTAATCCATATCGTATCACCATCATAGTTGCATCATAATTACCTTTAACATCATTGAAAAACACATCCCAGCATTTCCATAGCAATTGATGCTTCACATGATCATGAACGAGACCTTGCATTACTCTAGAGACAGCTTCACTACAGTACAAGTAGTATTATTTCCCAATGCCCCTATTCTGAAATCTTCCCCTTGCTTGTTGTAAACAGATATAAACTTGTAGACAAATACATAAAAAAGATAGACAAACAATAAACACATTCAAATATAACACAGTTCTCGACAATAGAGAGAGAGGGAGAGAAGAGAAGAGAAAAGAGAGAAAGTGAGAGAAAGCGAGATCAGGTGTGTGTGTGTATGTATACGTCTGTATGTGTAAGCAAGCATGTCTTAAAGTTATGATGGACTGTCATTTAGCTTTGCTTATTTGAGCTGTTCTTGCCATAATATGGACTTGGTCTTTTACTAAATAGGGTTATCTTCTGTATACCATCCTTACCTTGTCACAGCTCAACTGATTGGCTCAAAGGCATTAAGGAAAGAAATTCCACAAATTAACTTTTAACAAGGCACACCTGTTAATTGAAATGCATTCTAGGAGACTACCTCATGAAGCTGTTTGAGAGAATGTCAAGAGTGTGTGAGGCTGTCAGCAAGGCAAAGGGTGGCTATTTGAAGAATCTCAAATTTAAAATATATTTTTATTTGTTTAACACTTTTTTGGTTACTACATGATTCCATGTGTGATATTTCATAGTTTTGATGTCTTCACTATTATTTTACAAAGTAGAAAATAGTAAAAATAAAGAAAAACCCTTGAATGAGTAGGTGTTAGAAAACTTTTGAGCAGACTACCATAGTTCCAGTGTCCAAGAAAGTGAAGGTAACCTGCCTAAATGACTACAGCCCCCAACTCATGTCGGTAGCCATGAAGTGCTTTGAAAGGCTGGTCATGGCTCACATCAATACCATCATCCCGGAAACCCTAGACCCACTCCAATTTGCATACCGCCCCAACAGATCACGAGTCTCAATCGCACTCCACACTGCCCTTTCCCACCTGGACAAAAGGAACACCTATGTGCAAATGTTGTTCATTGACTACAGCTCAGTGTTCAACACCATAGTACCCACAAAGCTAAAGACCCTGGGACAAAACACCTGCCTCTGCAACAGGATCCTGGAATTCCTGATGGGCCACTCCCAGGTGGTAAGGGTAGGCAACACACATATGCCACGCTGATCCTCAACACGGGGGCCCCTCAGGGGTGCGTGCTTTGTCCCCTCCTGTACTCCCTGTTCACCCACGACTGCGTGGCCAAGCATGACTCCAACACCATCATTAAGTTTGGCAGTGTGGTGCCGGGACAACAACAACCTCTCCCTCAACGTGAACAAGACAAAGGAGATGATCATGGACTACAGGAAACACGCCACCATTTACATCAACGGGGCTGTAGTGGTGCTGGTCGAGAGTTTCTCAAGTTCCTTGGTGTCCACATCACCAACAAACTATTATGGTCCAAACACACCAAGACAGTCGTGAAGAGGGCACGATAACACATTTTTCCCCTCAGGAGACTGAAAAGATTTGGCATGGGTCCCCAGATCCTCAAAAAGATCTACAGCTGCACCATCCTGACCAGTTCCACCACTGCCTGGTATGGCAACTGCTCGGCATCCGACCGTAAGGCACTACAGAGGGTAGTGCGTACGGCCCTTCCTGCTATCCAGGACCTATATACTAGGCGGTGTCAGAGGAAGGCCCGAAAAATTGTCAAAGATTCAAGTCACCCAAGTCATAGACTGTTCTCTCTGCTACCACATGGCAAGCGGTACCGGAGCGCCAAGTCCAGGTCCAAAAGGCTCCTTAACAGCTTCTACCCCCAAGCCATAAGACTGCTGAACAATTAATCAAATGGCCATCCGGACTATTTACATTTATGACCAATCCCCCTCTGCCTCCCTTTGTTTTTACACTGCTGCTACTAGCTGTTTATTATCTATGCATAGTCATTTTACCTCTACCTACATGTACAAATTACCTCGACTAAGCTGTACCCCTGCACATTGACTCGGTACCGGTACACCCTGTATATAGCCTCCCTATTGTTATTTTATTGTGTTACTTTATTTTATACCACAGATTATTTAGTAAATATTTTTGAAACTATTTCTTGAACTGCATTGTTCTTTAAGGGCTTGTAATTAAGGGCTTGTATTCGGCGCATGTGACAACATTTGATTTGAATGTCAAACTGGGATTTGTTTGTTTATATATACATTAAAAATGAAAATCTGAAATGTCTTGAGTCAATAAGTATTCAACCTCTTTGTTATGGCAAGCCTAAATAAGTTCAGAAGTAAATATGTGCTTAAGTTGTGCTTGCAACTCACTGTGTTTAATAATAGTCTTTAACATGATTTTTGAATGACTACCTCATCTCTGTACCCCACACATAAAATGATCTGTAAGGTCCTTCGGTCGAGCAWTGAATTCCAAAACACAGATTCAAACTGAGACCAGGGAGGTTTTCCAATGACTGGCAAAGTAGGGCACCTATTGATAGATGGGTAAAAATAAAAAAGCAGACATTGAATATCCCTTTGATCATGGTGTTAATAATAAAGTTAAAGTTAACAATTACACTTTGGTTGGGTTATCAATACACACAGTCACGACAAAGATACAGGCGTCCTTCCTAACTCAGAAGCCGGAGAGGAAGGAAACCGCTCAGGGATTTGACAATGAGGTCAATGGTGACTTTAAAACAGTAACAGAATTAATGGCTGTGATAGGAGAAAACTGAGGAAGGATCAACAGCATTGTAGTTACTCCACAATACTAACCTAATTGGCAGAGTGAAAAGAAGAAAGCCTGTAGAAGAGTGAAAAGAAGAAAGGCACTAAAGTAATAATGCAAAAAGAATGTGGTAAAGCAATTCACTTTTTGTCCTGAATACAAAGTGTTATATTTCAGGCAAACCCAATACAACCTATTACGGAATACCACTATCTGTATTTTCAAGCATAGTGGTGGCTGCATCATGTTATGGGTATGCTTGTAAATCGATAAGGACTGGGGAGTATTTCAGAATAAAAAATAAACGGAATGGAGCTAATCATAGGCAAAATTATAGAGGAAAACTGGGAGATTACTTCACCTTTCAGCAGGACAATAACTTGAAACACAAGGTCAAATCTACACTGGAGTTGCTTACAAAGAAGACCGTGAATGTTCCTTGAGTGGCCGTGTTACAGTTTAGAATTAAATCTGCTTGAAAATATATGTCAAGAACTGAAAATGGTTGTCTAGCAATGACCAACAATTGATTTGACGGAACTTTAAGAATTTTGAAAAGAATAATGAGCAAATGTTGCACAATCCTGGTGTGGAAAGCATTTAGAGAGTTACCCCAGAAAGACTCTGAAATCTCTGCCAAAGTTCATTCTAACATGTATTGACTGAGGGAGTTGAACATTTATCTAATCAAGATATTAGTGTTTTATGTTATGTGTTTTTTTGATGACATAAACACTACTTTAATCCCAATTTGTAACACAAGAAAATATGGAAAAGGTCAAGGGGTGTGAATAATTAAGGCACTGTATATGAATAAATAATAATTATATAATAATTATATCAAATAATAAGGCACTGTATATGTTGATAAAGGACTCTTTTGCAAGTAAGAGTTGGGGAAAGGGTGGAGCGGCCTTCTGAAGGCAAGGCATCGTTTTCTCATGGGCCTGTTAAATGGACCTGTCACCATGACGATGAGAGCTCCCAACGTTCTTCTGTGCAGTCCTGATAATGCTGGGTCAGCAGAACACAGTGTTCCCTGAGGAGAGTGTGTGTGTGAGATTGAGAGAATCTGCATGGAGGGTCTGTGTGTGTCTCTGTGTGTGTCTCTGTGTGTGTGTGTGTGTGAACACCACTATTAGAGGAAGAGGCTGGAACATATAGTCCTGCTAGGACTAGGAGGGTATAGTCCGGCCTAGGAGGGTGTAAGCCCACCCACTGGGAAGCCAGGCCTAGCCAATCAGAATGAGTTTTCCCCACAAAAGGGATTTATTACAGACAAAAATACTCCTCAGCATCCCCCCTCAGACGATCCCACAGGTGAGGAAGCCGGATGTGGAGGTCCTGGGCTGGCGTGGTTACACATGGTCTGTGGTTGTGAGGCTGGTTGAACGTACTGCACAATTGACTAAAACMATGTTGGAGGCAGCTTATGGTAGAGAAAAAAACATTAAATTCTCTGACAACAGCTTTGGAAAAGCTCTGGTGGACGTTCCAGTAGTCAGCATGCCAATTGCACACTCCCTCAACATGAGACATACAATGCATTCGGAAAATATTCATACCCCTTGACTTTAGATGTTGTAAAATGTATTAAATTGTTCCCCCCTCCTCATCAGTCTACATACAGAGCAAAAACAGGTTTATACATTTTTGCAAAATTAGAAAGAATACAAAACTGAAATATCACATTTACATAAGTATTCAGACCTTTTACTCAGTACTTTGTTGAAGAGCCTTTGGCAGCGATTACAGCCTTGAGTATTCTTGTGTGCCAGGCTTGTGGCGTCATACCCCTGTATTTGGGGACTTTCTCGCAATCTTCTCCGCAGATCCTCTCAAGCTCGGTCAGGTTGGATGGGGAGCGTTGCTGCACAGCTATTTTCAGGTCTCTCCAGAGATGTTCGATCGGCCTCTGGCTGGGCCACTCAAGGTCATTGAAACTTTCCCGAAGCCACTCCCGTGTTGTCTTGGCTGTGTGCTTAGGGTCATTTTCCTGTTGTAAGGTGAAACTTTGCCACAATCTGAGGTCCTAAGCACTCTGGAGGTTTTCATCAAAGATCTCTCTGTACATTACTCTGTTCATCTTTCCCTCAATGCTGACTAGTCTCGCAGTCCCTACCGCTGAAAAACATCCTCACAGCCGGATGCTGCCACCAATAATGTTTCACCGTAGGGATGATGGCAGGTTTCCTCCAGACGTGACGCTTGGCATTCAGGCCAAAGTGTTTGATCTTGGTTTCATCAGACCAGAGAATCTTGTGTCTCATGGTCTGACAGTCATTTAGGTGCCTTTTGGCAAACTCCAAGCGGGCTATCATGTGCCTTTTACTGAGGAGTGGCTTCCGTCTGGCCACTCTACCATAAAGGCCTGATTGGTGGAGTGCTGCAGAGATGGTTGTCCTCCTGGAGGTTCGCCCATCTCCACAGAGGAACTCTGGAGCTCGGTCAGTGACCATCGGCTTCTTGGTCCCCTCCCTGACCAAGGCCCTTCTACCCTGATTGCTCGGTTTGGCCGGGCGGCCAGCTCTAGGAAGAGTCTGGTGGTTCCAAACTTCTTCCATTTAAGAATGATGGAGGCCACTGTTTGGGTACCCTTCCCCAGATCTGTGCCTCAATTCAATCCTGTCTCATAGGTCTACGGACAATTGCTTCGACCTCAGGCTTTTTTTTTGCTCTGACATGCACTGTCAACTGTGGGACCTTTATATAGACAGCTGTGTGCCTCTCCAAATCATGTCCAATATATTGAATTTACCACATATGGACTCCAATCAAGTTGTAAAAACATCTCAAGGATGATCAATGGAAACAGGATGCACCTGAGCTCAATTTCGAGTCTTATAGCAAAGGGTCTGAATACTTAGTTATTTCATAATTTTTTTCAATACATTTGCAAACATTTCTAAAAACCTGTTTTCGCTTTGTCATTATGGGGTATGGTTTGGAGATTAATGAGGATTTTTATTTATCCATTTTAGAATAAGTCTGTAACGTAACAAAATGTAGTCAAGTGGTCTGAATACTTTCTGAATGCACTGTATGTGGCATTGTGTTGTGTGATAAAACTGCACATTTTAAAGTGGCCTTTTATTGTCCCCAGCACAAGGTGCACCTGTGTAATGATCATGCTGTTTAATCAGCTTTGGGTGGATAGATTATCTTGGCAAAGGAGAAATAAGAGAAAAACTAAAGCTTCTTGTGCGTATGGAAAACTTCTGGCATTTTTTATTTCAATTCATGAAACCAACACTTTACATGTTGCGTTTATATTTTTGTTCAGTGTAGTTGCACAGCATTCTGACAGAACAGTCCATAAGGACACACACACACACACACACACACACACACACACACACACACACACACACACACACACACACACACGTGGCTGGAGGTGAAGGACTAGACAACCCAAACACAATGGATGCTCAATTCAGCAGCGTAGAGAGTGATAAGTGTTTGTGTGTGTACTGTCCCTTTCCTGCTGCGTGCTATGTAAGGGCCTTGTATGAAGCAGCTGCATAGGCTACCTGCCAACACAACCACGTCTGCCAACTCTCTGTCCCCTTTCTTTGTTTTCCTCTATCCTCCCACCTTTCTTTTTGAAATGCTTTAATTATTTATGCAGAATGTCCCTGATTCACTTATTCTGTCTTTCTCCCATGCAATCGCCTTGTTTCGCTGTCTCCTTAAAGACCTAGAGTAGTCAAAAARGCGATTTCCTGCATTTTATATATATATTTCCACACTGAGCTTGGAATAATACTGTGAAATTGTCTAAATGATAATGTACTTTTAGCTGTTTGAAAAGACCGTCTGAAATTTCAGCCTGTTGTGTTGGGATGGAGTTTTGACCTGCCTGGTGACATAACCAGGAGGTAAAAATGTGTTAATAGACCTATAAGAAAGAGAGTTCCAAACCTCTATGCCAATAACAGCTAGTTTTCAGTTTTCCCCTCCCAACTCAGACCACTCCCAGACATTCCTAGCAAAATTCTTGCTTGAGAAATTGCTCTTTGCTATAAGAAGCTATTACATTGAGGTACTTATTTGTTATCTATGGAAATTATTTGATATCAAGATATAAAACTGCTGCATTGAACCATTAAAGGGACATTTCGGGATTTGAAAAACAACAAGGCAGTAACCACGCTACTTGTATTGGTAAGAATGTACTTACTTGCATATGATATAAATTAGGGTCAGCCCCTCATTGTTTTAATAATTATTTCCCCCCGTGGTATATTCTTTAAATGCCCTCTCTCTCACACACAAACACACACACACAAACACACACACACACACACACACACACACACACACACACACACACACACACACACCAAACGCTGACAATGATGATGATATACAGTTGAAGTCGGAAGTTTACATACACCTTAGCCAAATACATTTAAACTCAGTTTTTCACAATTCCTGACATTTAATCGTAGTAAAAGTTCCCTGTCTTAGGTCAGTTAGGATCTCCACTTTATTTTAAGAATGTGAAATGTCATAAAAATAGTAGAGAATGGTTTATTTCAGCTTTTATTTCTTTAATCACATTCCCACTGGGTCAGAAGTTTACATACACTCAATTAGTATTTGGTAGCATTGCCTTTAAAGTGTTAAACTTGAGTCAAATGTTTCGGGTAGCCTTCCACAAGCTTCCCACAATAAGTTGGGTGAATTTTGGCCCATTCCTCCTGACAGAGCTGGTGTAATTGAGTCAGGTTTGTAGGCCTCCTTGCTCGCACACGCTTTATCAGTTCTGCCCACAAATGTTCTATAGGATTGAGGTCAGGGCTTTGTGATGGCCACTCCAATACCTTGACTTTGTAGTCTTTAAACATTTTGCCACAACTTTGGAAGTATGCTTGGGGTCATTGTTTATTTGGAAGACCCATTTGAGACCAAGCTTTAAGTTCCTGACTGATGTCTTGAGATGTTGCTTCAATATATCCACGTAAATGTCCTGCCTCATGATGCCATCTATTTTGTGAAGTGCACCAGTCCCTTCTGCAGCAAAGCACCCCCACAACCTGATTCTGCCACCCTCATGCTTCGCGGTTGGGATGGTGTTCTTCGGCTTGCAAGACTCCCCCTTTTTCCTCCAAACATAACGCTGGTCATTTTGGCCAAACAGTTCTATTTTTGTTTTATCAGAACAGAGGACATTTCTCCAAAAAGTACGATCTTGGTCCCCATGTGCAGTTGCAAACCGTAGTCTGGCTTTTTAGTGGCGGTTGTCGTGTCTTTGACTATGCCAGATTAATTGCTATGACATGCTATTCTATAAAATAATTTATCCGTAATTAATATTACCTGATTGAACTAATCATGTAAAAATTAATTAACTAGAGAGGGACACCACGAAAGAATATTTATAGAGCTGTTATCTTCCGAATAAACTCTTAAAGATTTAGTAATATTTTACATCCATAGCAGTCACATTAATCGTCATTTTATTCAGTCTCATCTGAAAGTGGTAAATCCTTGTTATCTGCAAGAATCCTGGCTAACAAGTTGAATCAGCAATACAAAATTGGGTTTAATTATTTATTTACTAAATACCTAACTAATCACACAGAATCACACATACACAATGAAATCATAACTTGATCACAAATTACGTCATACATAAAAACGTCCCTAGCGGGCGGAATAGATATGACAGCTTGTTACACAAAGAAAAGGGGCGGGATTTTAGTGAAAGAGCGGGAGACTGGAACATAGGCGAAGCTGTACCATCGTAAATACAGTATCTTATGCATTCTATATTACCGCCCATTTGAAAAAGGAAAATGCAATAAATATTTACTCTGAGCTGCGCTTCAGTAGGTTGGTGGTAGATGGACGACCGTATCGCCAACCCGAGTCCTCTGTCCTTTGAAGAATGTCTCTGGTGGTCACTGGATTCGTTGGAGTAGCGTCGTGTGTAGTAGACGGGATACTCTGACTGTCCTTCCTAACCTGCGTTTGTAGCGGCTGTTGCTAACTCAACGGCTAGGCGGTATCACTTCTGTAGTGAATACGAGTTCAAAGTTCATACCATTTGCAACCAAAGTCCATGCTGATGTTGGCTTAGTTCTGTAGTTATTATCTGAACCATTCTGACATCGGATCGTCATTCTAGTGTCCCGGAACAGGAAGTTATATTTTTGTCAATGGCTTTTATAGTGGAGGGAGAGGGGTGTGTCTGAAAAGTTTATAACCCATGTCTCTTCACAGGGGTGGGCCCCTAGTTGAGCAGAAGCCCAAATTTATGAAAATCCAAATCTCTCATTTGGAAGCTAAAATTACATTTAATCTCTTCACAAATAATTTCATATTCAAACATTTGAATTAAACAACAATTCCATGTGAATCCGATACCTCTGACGTTTAGACTTTCCACAGTAGAGTTTATGTCATTCTATCATTGATGAGAATGTGTCAGAGGGCAACCGAACTGACATAATATACCTTAAGTACCACCGTATATGTTCAGTTGGTCGGATTACCAGAATATAGTTCATTTCCCCCCACTTCTGATGTTCCCAGAATCTCTATGTTAACCAAGGGGTTTTCTTATGTCACATCAGTTATAGTAGGGAGAGGGAAAAGGGGGGAAAGAGGTATTTATGACTGTCATAAACCTACCCCTAGGCCAACGTCATGACGCGGTTTTGGAGCAGTGGCTTCTTCCTTGCTGAGGGGCCTTTCAGGTTATGTCGATATAGGAATCATTTTACTGTGGATATAGATACTTTTGTACCTGTTTCCTCCAGCATCTTCACAGGGTCCTTTGCTGTTGTTCTGGGATTGTTCTGTTGTACATTCATCTCTAGGAGACAGAATGCGTCTCCTTCCTGAGCGGTATGACGGCTGCGTGGTCCCATGATGTTTATACTTGCATACTATTGTTAGTACATTTGAACGTGGTACCTTCAGGCGTTTGGAAATTGCTCCCAAGGATGAACCAAACTTGTGGAGGTCTACAATTTGTTTTCTGAGGTTTTGGCAGATTTTTTTTGATTTTCCCATGATGTCAAGCAAAGAGGCCTGAGTTTGAAGGTAGGCCTTGAAATACATCCACAGGTACACTTCCAATTGACTCTAGCCTATCAGAAGCTTCTAAAGCCATGACATAATTTTCTGGAATTTTCCAAGCTGTTTAAAGGCACAGTCAACTTAGTGTATGCAAACTTCTGACCCACTGGAATTGTGATACAGTGAATTATAAGTGAAATAATCTGTCTGTAAACAATTGTTGGAAAAATGACTTGTGTCATGCACAAAGTAGATGTCCTAACCGACTTGCCAAAACTATAGTATGTCAACAAGAAATGTGTGGAGTGGTTGAAAAACAAGTTTTAATTACGCCAACCTAAGTGTATGTAAACTTTCGACTTCAACTGTATCATCATAAAAAATCTCCAGTGAAAAACACAGACCAAGCCGCTAACATTAGAGAGCAGTAACTACAGTGAAAACACACACACACACACAATGTCTTCTTTGGCGAAGTCACCAGTTCTTCTCAGACTGCCGACTAAAAAGAGGGATAACAGATGTTTTGTTTCTGGAGCTTCCCCTTCCTTTCTACATGTTGTTGGAAATATCCCTCACACTATGTGTCCTGTGTGTCTGTGTGTGTGTGTGTGTGTGTGTGTGTGTGTGTGTGTGTGTGTGTGTGTGTGTGTGTGTGTTTGCCCCCCTCTGTCAAAGTGTGTTATGAGGAAACTGAAAACATAAACCACAAGACATATCAGTTGAGAGGTCAGAATGTCACACAGGAGCGTCAGAGATCAGAAATAACCCCTTTGGTCGTCACTGCTGGTGACCATGGGTTACATACTGTCCCCAGAGGGCCTTACTGACTGAGAAACACTCATGTCACATAACTTCCAGCAGCCATCAATGCTTCGTTAAGTTATGTGAGTGTGACCTACAGGGGCCCAAGCCTGACTCAATCAGCCAGGCCATAGTCTATGCAAGGTTCATGCAGCATCTTGTTTACATAGCCTACTACTGCCTAGTGTCCATAGAGTGTGATTCAAATTCCTGGAAGGAATCTAGAAGAGGAGGTGGTATTTGCACAGTAGCACAAACCCATTCTGTGATTTTATTTAGAGGGAAAAGGTATGTTTTTTTATGGCCTAGGCTTCACTGTAAATGATGTAATGTGAGTCAGAATAAACTATGTTGGGAGAGGGTAGACCACAGAAAAGCGTGGGGAGCACAGAGAAGAGCGACGGAAGGGGGCGAGAGGACAGGGCCGAGGGGCAAGGGGCGCCTCAGCTCGCCTCTGATAACCTCAGTGGGTGGCTGGAGGATTAGGGGTTACTTGGTTTCACATGAGCTGGGGTGCGTCCGTGTGCCGTGTCCGTGTCTCCCTCTGTGTCTGTATCCTTTGTCAGGGCAAGAAATCATTGGCCCTTGCCCATCTCCCATGCCCCCAGTTTCTTGCCCTAACCTCGGCCCTGAAGGGATCTCATCTTCGCCCTCTCCACCTCCCAGGCATGGTGGTCACCGCACCCAGCCTCCATTTCTCTCGCTCTCTCTCTCCCCCTCGCTCCACAGCTCTCCACAGCTCTGCCACCTCAGTGTTTGCGGCTGTTTAGACAGGAAAGCCCACTGCCAGATGACAACAATAACAGCCAGACCTTCGTCACAGCTACAGATGTGAGAGGCAGTGTGTGTGCGTGCGCACGCATGCTTGAGTARGTGAGAGGGAGAGAAAGAGGGAAAGAGGGTGCGAGAATAGAGAGAGAAACAATATTGTAAGTTATAGGCCTTAATACAGTAAGTAGTATGTCACTGCACATACAGTAGCAGTGGAACACTGGATGTCCTTGAACTTATTGCATACAGTACATATTCTGTGTGCAAACACTGTGTATACAGTATACGCACACAGCTGGCTGCTGAGAGAAGGGACTTCCCCTCCAGGCTCCTGGCTGAGACAAACTCTTACCCACTCTACCTCCATACCCATCCTGTCAGGGTAACAGACCACTTCCTCTGGCACCAACCAACACACTTTCTCTGCTTCTCTCACATTACAGATGTCTCCTTCTCTCGTATCTGTCGTTCTATACCTTTATATCTTTCATCTCTTTCCCACACCCTACCGTTTCTCCTCTGTCTCTTTTTACGTCTCGTTTTCACTCGCTCTGTCTTTCCATCACTATTTCTCCATCTAGTTATGAATTACCCTGGAAAACACATTTTTGTTTAACACATGAGAACATTGAGGCTTAAACTCTATCAAACACTGCACAATAACCGTGGCTGCTTGGTAGGTACCCCTCTGGTGTGAATAATTCTGTGCTAGTCTTACTGTCCCTGTCTATGTTCAGAAGACAAGCCTCTGTTATTACGAAGTGCTCTGTGTAGCCGAGCCACCGCGCTACATCCCACGGAGGAACTAGTTTAAACCAGCTCATGCCTAAAGAAAACACACACACACACACAGAAACCACAGCAGGCCCCACACACACAACCATCACTCCAACACTCACACCACGATCACGCACCCTCACACACAGTATGTGGTCATACATGCGCTTACGTAAGTCTGAGTGTACTGGTATGTGTCAGTTTGTTTTAGGTACACTACCGTTCAAAAGTTTGGGGTCACTTCGAAATGTCCTTGTTTTGAAAGAAAAGCAATTTTTTGGTCCATTAAAATAACATCAAATTGATCAGAAATACAGTGTAGACGTTGTTAATGTTGTAAATGACTATTGAAGCTGGAAACGGCAGATTCTTTAGGGAATATCGACATAGGCGTACAGAGGCCCATTATCAGCAACCATCACTCCTGTGTTCCAATGGCACGTTGTGTTAGCTAATCCAAGTTTATCATTTTAAAAGCCTAATGGATCATTAGAAAACCTTTTGCAATCATGTTAGCGCAGCTGTAAACTGTTGTGCTGATTAAAGAAGAAATAAACTGGCTTCTTCAGACAAGTTGAGTATCTGGAGCATCAGCATTTGTGGGTTCGATTACAGGCTCAAAATGGCCAGAAACAAAGAACTTTCTTCTGAAACTAATCAGTCTACTCTTGTTCTGAGAAATGAAGGCTATTCCATGCGAGAAATTACCAAGAAACTGAAGCTCTGGTACAACGCTGTGTACCACTCCCTTCACAGAACAGCGCAAACTGTCTCTAACCAGAATGGAAAGAGGAGTGGGATGCCCCAGTGCACAACTGAGCTAGAGGACAAGTACATTAGAGTGTCTAGTTTGAGAAACAGACGCCTCACAAGTCCTAACCTAACACAGTAGTCTGTATTTATGTCTAAAGTTTCTGTAAAAGTTGAACTTGAAATCATCCAGAATGAGAGAACAGAATGTCTAGAGCAGGGGTATTCAACCGGGGGTCCAGAGGTACTGCAGGGGGTCCGCATTTTTTAAATATAAATAAATAAAACCTTAAATGAGTAGGTGTGTCCAAATTTAGGATTGGCAAGGGATTTTATTTATGTTTACTATTTTCTACATTGTAGAATAATAGTAAAAACGTCAAAACTATGAAATAACGCACATGGAATAATGCAGTAACCAAAAAAGCGTTAAACAAATCAAAATATATTTTATATATGAGATTCTTCAAAGTAGCCACCCTTTGCCTTGATGACAGCTTTGTACACTCTTGGCATTCTCTCAACCAGCTTCACCTCTTGAAGAAGTTCCCACATTGGCTGAGCACTTGTTGGCTGCTTTTCCTTCACTCTGCGGTCCAACTCATCCCAAAGCATCTCAATTGGGTTGAGGTCAGGTAATTGTGGAGGTCAGGTCATCTGATGCAGCACTCCATCACCCTGCTTGGTCAAATAGCCCTTACACAGCCTGGAGGTGTGTCTGGGGTCATTGTCCTGTTGAAAAACAAATGATCGTCCCACTAAGTGCAAACCAGATGGGATGGCGTATCGCTGCAGAATGCTGTGGTAGCTATGCTGGTTAAGTGTGCCTTGAATTCTAAATAAATTACAGACAGTGTCACCACACCATCACAATCACAGCAAAGCACCCACACACCATCACACCTCCATCAGACCATCTGTTTACCTACTCTGCGTCTCACAAAGACACGGTGGTTGGAACCAAAAATCTCAAATTTGAACTCATCAGACCAAATCAAATTTCATTGGTCACATACTTATGGTTAGCAGACGTTAATGCGAGTGTAGCACAATGCTTGTGCTTCTAGTTCTGACTGCAGCAATATCCAACAAATTCACAACAACTACCTTATACACACAAATACACACAAATGTAAAGAGATGAATAAGAATATGTACATATAAATCTATTGATGAGCGATGGTGTGCGGCATAGACAAGATGCAGTAGATGGTGTAGAATACAGTATATACATATGAGATGAGTAATGTAGGATATGTAAACATTATTAAAGTGACGTTATTTAAAGTGACTAGTGATACCTTTATTAAGTCTGATTATTTAAGTGGCCAGAGATTTGAGTCTGTATGTTGGCAGCAGCCTCTCTATGTTAGTGATGGCTCTTTAACAGTCTGATGGCCTTGAGATAGAAGCTGTTTTTCAGTCTTCCGCCACTGGGTTTCACTGTGTAATCATAACGGACTAAACATGGTGCTCTTTAAAAATGCTGAATACTGGCAATTTAGGAACTGTATTCACATCAGTTAGTGTAAAACCGTGGACTCCACAAATATTGTCAGCACGTGATTGATGTAGGTGTATGTCTACATAACGAGGCCTGAAAGGATGCCTGACTTTTTATTTTATCGCCTTCTGGATTTTTTTTATCACCTTCTGGATGATAGCGGGGTGAACAGGCAGTGGCTCGGGTGGTTGTTGTCCTTGATGATCATTTTGGCCTTCCTGTGACAACGGGTGCTGTAGGTGTCCTGGAGGACAGGTAGTTTGCCCTTGGTGATGCGTTGTGCAGACCACACAATGGTGAAGTTGCCGTACCAGGCGGTGATACAGCCCGACAGGATGCTCTCAATCGTGCATCTGTAAAAGTTTGTGAGGGTTTTAGGTGACAAGCCTAATTTCTTCAGCCTCCTGAGGTGGAAGAGGCGCTGTTGCACCTACTTCTCCACACTGTCTGTGTGGGTGGACTATTTCAGTTTGTCCTTGATGTCTACGCAGAGGAACTTAAAAKGTTCCACCTTCTCCACTGCTGTCCTGTCAATGTGGATAGGGGCGTGCTCCCTCTGCTGTATCCTGAAGTCCACGATCATCTCCTTTGTTTTGTTGACGTTGAGTGAGAGTTTGTTTTCCTTACACCACACTCTGAGTGCCCTCACCTCCTCCCTATAGACTGTCTCGTCGTTGTTGGTGATCAAGCCTACTACTGTTGTGTCATCTGCAAACTTGATGATTTAGAGGCCTGCAGGGCCACGCAGTCATGGGTGAACAGGGAGTATAGGATAGGGTTAGGGTCCCAGTGTTGAAGATCAGCGAAGTGGAGATGGGGGGGCGGCACGTCAGGAAGTCCAGGACCAAATTGCACAGGGCAGGGTTGAGACCCAGGGCCTCAAGCTTAATGATGAGCTTGGAGGGTACTATGGTGTTGAATGCTGAGCTGTAGTCAATGAACAGCATTCTTACATAGGTATTCCTCTTGTCCAGATGGGATAGGTCAGTGTTATGGCGATTGCATCGTCTGTGGAACTATTGGGGCGGTATGCAAATTGAAGTGGGTCTCGAGTGGCAGGTAAGGTGGAGGTGATACGATCCCTGACCAGTCTCTCAAAGCACTTCATGATGACAGAAGTGAGTGCTACAGGGCGATAGTCATTTAGTTCAGTTACCTTATCACATTAAATTGTTGTTGAAATGATGTGGAAACAARGTTGATTCAACCAGTTTTTTCCCAGTGGGTATTGACTTGTGGTGTTATTTAAGTGAAGTTGTTGGCTAACTTTTTAAAAACGGGAAAACCACACACCCCCAGTTGAGTACTGGGGCCCTTAAATACGGCTGTTGACTAAATTAGGAGCTCAGCACGCATGGTTTCCTATACATTTTTGAAAAGTCTACAATGGATGTTTTCCAGAATTCCATATTCAATCTCCTCCCCTTATCTCAACTCACCAATCCCCCCCCCCCGCTTCCTCTCAAGCCAAAAACCCCCTCTCCTTCCCTCCTTTCTCCCTCCCTCATCTTTCTCCCATTGATTCATGTCATAGAAAATCATTACAGAAAGAGCACTCAAATCAATCAATAAGTGCTATAAAATATTTCAAAAGTGCTCAAAATATTTAGGTGTTTCTTGAAAGTCTTTCATGAGCATAACTAGTTTGCTACAGGCAAAACCAAAAATACCCAAACACTTGTTCTGTCGTGTGTGTTTGCATTCACGGAGTTTCTGATGAAAGGAGAAATATTCGTGAGGGTGATGACAGCATATTTAGCTCTCCTTGCCAACATAGGCACAGATTGTCATGCCCTAATTTATGACAATGTGTGTGTGTGTATGACCCCTTGCCCCCTCATTAAACTATCACATGCAAATCTCAAGACTGAGTAGCAGTGTGCCCAGGCGAAATTACCCCTAAAAATAAAAACAGACAGAATGTATTCACAGTCTCACACACACACACACACACACTAGGGACTACATGCCTACATCTTGCAACCAATCACAAACTCAAAATAGACAACTGCTTAGCTATAGCTTACATTCTACAGATAGATAGGGGCCTTGAGCAATTGTATACAGAATTACAGATCATGGGCTACATTTATTGTGTTATATACCACTTTCTAATTGCCAAATACAGATACACACTAACTATTGTACAGACAGCAACCACAGAAACACATAGGCTTATTGAAATGACAACTGCTTTAGCCCAGCTGTCAAGTTCAAATCACTATTGTTACTAGGGCTGGGAATTGCCTGGGACTTCAAGTTACAATATTATTATGATCCTTCGTAGTGATGGGGTGGCAGGTAGCCTAGTGGTTAGAGCATTGGGCCAGTAACAGAAAGGTTGCTGTATCGAATCCCCGAGCGCACAAGGTAAAAGTCTACCAGGGATCTGTCATTCTGCTCCTGAACAAGGCAGCTAACCCACTGTTCCCTGGTAGGCTGTCAGTAAATAATAATTTGTTCTTAACTGACTTGCCTAGTTAAATAAAGATGGGAAGGAAAATCAATAGTTACATTTCGGGATATTATTTGACAATATATTGTATCGTTAATATCACAACATTATTTTTGCGCTAGATGGCTGTACCTGCACCAAAACTCCATGGCTTGTTCTCCATCTTTTTAAATAGGGATCCAATTTGTTTTCAGCACTTTAATTTCCATGACTGATCTTGTCCCTCTGCAGCAGACATATGGTCTGGTACATTGAATCGTAATAATATCACAGTATCGAATCGCAATACATATAGAATCGTGAGAATCGCAATACATATCGTATTGGCACCTAAGTATCGCGATATCGTATCGTGAGGTCCCTGGTAATTCTCAGCCTTAATACTTAGGTGCCGATAGAATGTCAGCCAAACTCAACAGGTGGACCGCGGTCCGGACCCAGAGAAGGGTCAATCCAGACGTCGCATTTTGTTGCTCACCTCTACTAGTGCCCCGTCTAATCCAATCGTGTGGTTATATGCAAATACAAGAGGCCGTGTCTTACCCAATCACATCAATCCAAATATCCTCTGTGGAACCTTGGTTACAAGCAGGCAGAAAGAAACAAAATATTGTTAAGATCACCTATATGAGCTTACTTACCAGTATCTTTGTTAATATGGCTTGTTAAWWWWWWWWTAAAGTTGACTCTGAAAACCATATTTTCAAAGACGAGTGGACGGAGCAGTATTTATTKATTCTCCCCACAAATATCACAAAACCTATGTGCCTGATGTGCTGCGAGTCCGTAGCTCTTGTGAAAATGAAGCGCCATTATGATACCAGGAATAGTACATTTGATCAGACGTATTCCCTGAACACGGAGGTGAGAACAAACAGGATTAACCAACTCAGATCCCAATATGAGAGGTCCACCAAAGTCCTTGTCAATTCCCTGACAGCCCAACAACGTGCAATTGAGTGCTCACTGAGCTTAGCTTGGGTTTTGGGAAAACACACACACAAAACAAATTCTGACGCTGAGATGGTAAAAGAATGCATGTGTGAAGTTGCTGACACCTTGTTTGAAGGTAAACAAAAAGATGAGATCAGGGAAAAGAACTCACTATCAGATTCCACAGCAATGAGGAGAACTGAAATATTAGCAGAAGATTTAACTTCACAACTTGATGAGGCCATTCAGAATGCACCAGGCATTTCATTAGCTGTGGATGAATCAACAGATAATACTGATAATGCCTAGCTTCTGGTGTTTGTCAGATTTTATAATGAAACAAAGAAGGAATTCTGTAAGGAGCTGTTGGGCTTAACAAATCCAGAAGCACAAACACAGTTAGAGGATATCCATGAGGCCATCAAAGTGATGCTGACAAAAAGGGGGATAGATCTGAAGTCAGTGGTCTCTATCACCACAGATGGAGCACCAGTCATGATAAGAAGAGTGAGGGGACTGGTTGCACATTTGAAAGAGGACCACCCTGACCTGACATCATATCACTGCATTGTCCAACAATTTGTCCTGTGTGCCAGAAAGAGTATTCTGTCATGACAATGATGATGACACTGAAACTTTTGAGAGAGCAACATCATTCCTACAACAGGCATTCTGAGGCATTCTGACAGAGGCCAATGCCAGTTTTGATGACTTATTACTGCACAACAATGTCAGATGGCTCCGCAAAGACAGGATTTTGGAACGCTTTTTTCCCCATTCAAGAGGAAATCAAAGCTTTCTTATCAGAGCAAAAGAGTGACAAGGCAACTCAGTTTTTCAGAGTTTTATGAAGACGAGAAGATGGAAACAGTTGTATTTTTGACAGACATTACATCACACCTTAATCAACTGAATGTTACGCTGCAGGGACGGGACGACACAGTGTGTGATATYATAACAGCAGTCCGGGCTTCCCAGAAGAAATGTGAGTTTTTCAAGAACGATCTTCAGGGAAAACTTGTCCACTTTCCCGATCTTCTGGTGCAAACGCATGTTGATTTAATTCAGAAGCTGATGGACAACTTCAAGGCTCGCATTGAGGACTTCAATGATGAAGAGAACTCCTGCTGCTCATCCAGAACCCCTTCTTGGTCACCAATGTGACAAAGTTGTCAGAAGACGCAAAACAGATCTTCAGATGGGTAGATGTTGCATCACTGCAAATGGAGTTGATTGAGCTTTAAGAAAATGTGGCTTTGAAGGTGCAAGCTGGTGATTGTGATCCTGTCACTTTCTGGGGAAAAATGGTGCCTGCATCTAATGTACTGAAACATTAATTTACATAAGTATTCAGACCCTTTACTCAGTAATTTGTTGAAGCACCTTTGCTTAGGTTTGTTGTCCTGTTGGAAGGTGAACCTCCGCCCCAGTCTGAGGTCCTGAGAGCTCTGGGGGAGGTTTTCATCAAGGATCTCTCTGTAGTTTGCTCCGTTCATCTTTTCCTCGATCCCGGCTAGAAAAAGGGAAAGGGGAATACCTAGTCAGTTGTACAACTGAATGCATTCAACTGAAAAGTGTCTTCTGCATTTAACCCAACCCCTCTGAATCAGACAGGTGCGGGGGGCTGCCATAATTGGCATCCACGTCTTCAGCACCCAGGGAACAGTGGGTTAACTTCTTTGCTCAGGGGCAGAACGACATCTTTTTACCTTGTCAGCTCGGGGATTTGATCCTGCAACCTTTCGGTTACTGGCCCAATGCTCTAACTTCTAGGCTACCTGCCGGTGCATCCGGCTAGTCTCCCAGAACCTGCCACTGAAAAACATCCCCACAGCATGATGCTGCCACCACAATGCTTCACCGTAGGGATGGTGCCAGGTTTCCTCCAGACGTGCTGCTTGGCATTCAGGCCAAAGAGTTCAATCTTGGCATCATCAGACCAGATAATCTTGTTTCTCATGGTCTGAGAGTCTTTAGGTGCCTTTGAGCAAACTCCAAGCGGGCTGTCATGTGGCTTTTACTGACGAGTGGCTTCCGTCTGGCCACTGTACCATAAAGGCCTGATTGGTGGAGTGCTGCAGAGATGATTGTCCTTCTGGAAGGTTCTCCCATCTCCACTGAGGAACTCTAGAGCTCTGTTAGATTGACCATCGGGTTCTTGGTAACCTCCCCCTTTTGGCCATGCGGTCAGATGGTTCCAAACTTCTACCATTCAAGTGATGGAGGCCACTGTGTCCTTGGGGACCTCCAAATGCTGCAGAAATGTTTTTGTACCCTTCCCCAGATCTGTGCCTCAACTCAATCCTGTCTCGGAGCTCTAAGGACAATTCCTTCGACCTCATGGCTTGGTTTTTTCTCTGACATGCACTGTCAACTGTGGGACCTTATATAGACAGGTGTGTGCCTTTCCAAATCATGTCCAATCAATTTAAATTTACCACAGGTGCTCCAATCAAGTTGTAGAAACATCAAGGATGATCAATGGAAACAGGACGCACCAGAGATCAATTTCGAGTCTCGTTCCAAATGGTCTGAATACTTACAGTTGAAGTCGGAAGTTTACATACACTTAGGTTGGAGTCATTAAACTTGTTTTTCATCCACTGCACACATTTCTTGTTAACAAACTATAGTTTTGGTAAGTCGGTTAGGACATCTACCTTGTGGATGACAAGTAATTTTTACKAAATTTTTTACAGACAGATTATTTCACTTATAATTCACTGTATCACATTTCCAGTGGGTAAGAAGTTTACATACACTAAGTTGACTGTCCCTATAAACAGCTTGGGAAATTCCAGAAAATTATGTCATGGCTTTAGAAGCTTCTGATAGGCTAATTGACATAAGTTGAGTTAATTGGAAGTGTACCTGTGGATGTATTTCAAGGCTTGCCTTCAAACTCAGTGCCTCTTTGCTTGACATAATGGGAAAATCAAAAGAAATCAGCCAAGACCTCAGAAAAAAAATGGTAGACCTCCACAAGTCTAGTTCATCCTTGGGAGCAATTTCCAAATGCCTGAAGGTACCACGTTCATCTGTACAAACAATAGTACGCAATGTTTGGAGGAAAAAGGGGGAGGCTTGCAAGCCAAAGAACACCATCCCAACCGTGAAGCACGGGGGTGGCAGCATCATGTTGTGGGGGTGCTTTGCTGCAGGAGGGACTGGTGCACTTCACAAAATAGATGGTATCATGAGGAAGTAAAATTATGTGGATATATTGAAGCAACATCTCAAGACATCAGTCAGGAAGTTTAAGCTTGGTAGCAAATGGGTCTTCCAAATGGACAATGACTCCAAGCCTACTTCCAAAGTTGTGACAAAATGGCTTAAAGACTACAAAGTCAAGGTATTGGAGTGGCCATCACAAAACCCTGACCTCAATCCTATAGAAAATCTGTGGGCAGAACTGAAAAAACGTGTGTGAGCAAGAAGGCCTACAAACCTGACTCAGTTACACCAGCTCTGTCAGGAGGAATGGGTCAAAATTCACCCAACTTATTGTGGGAAGCTTGTGGAAGGCTACCCAAAACATTTGACCCAAGTTAAACAATTTAAAGGCAATGCTACCAAATACTAAATTGAGTGTATGTAAACTTCTGACCCGCTGGGAATGTGATGAAAGAAATAAAAGCTGAAATAAATCATTCTCTCTACTATTATTCTGACATTTCACATTTTTAAAATAAAGTGGTGATCCTAACTGACCTAAGACAGGGAATTTTTACTTGGGTTAAATGTCAGGAATTGTGAAAAATTGATTTTAAATGTATTTGGCTGTATGTAAACTTCCGACTTCAACTTTATGTAAATAAGATCTTTTTTTTTGTCATTATGGGGCAATGTGTGTAGATAGATGAGCAAAATTTTTTATTTAATCAATTTTAGAATAAGGATGTAACATCCACATTTTGTTACAAAGGGAAATGGTCTGAATACATTCCGAATGCACTGTATACATGAATATTGCATGGGCCACTGTGACATTCTGGTCATTCATATGATTATTTTGTTTAACTTTCCTTTGTTCTCCAGAAAACATGCATGTTATTTTTTTTATATTTTTTTATTAATTCATTCAAGTCCCATGTACAATGGTTCACAATTATGCAACCACTTTTGTTCTTCAGTAGTGTTGATACAATAATGCACATGTTTACATTCGAAAGAAGTTGTAATTAATTCAAATTCTTCTTCTCATTTAATGTACATTTTATATAACATGGTTCCTAAGTTGTAGACAACTATGTTTGTTGCTACACTGTACCACAGTGCCGATAAAGGACGATATCCATCCGGACCTTTGCCACCCATGACATTTGTCAAATCAAGTTTTATTAGTCACATGCGCCGAATACAAAAGGTGTGTAGACCTTACAGTGAAATGCTTACTTACGAGCCGCTAACCGACAGTGCAGTTTCAAAAAATACGGATAAGAATAAGAGATAAAAGTAACAAGTAATTAACTTCTTGCAACTATAGGGGGTGCTGTTCCGCATTAGCATTTTTTGGTCTCCAAATTAAACTGCCTCGTGCTCAATTCTTGATCGTACAATATGCATATTATTGTTATTATTGGATAAGAAAACACTTTCTTAGTTCTTATAGCCGTTGGAATTTTGTCTCTGAGTGGTACAAAACTACTTCTACAGCACTTTTCCTGACAGGGAGTCAGATTTCAGAAGTTTTTGACCCCTGATCTGGGGTCGGTTTTAAGGTGCCTGTAGATGCTATGGAGAAAACCGACACTGCCTACGTCTTCCTCTGGTGTCAGTACGTCATCACGCTTTGAATGGATTCGATTGCGCAATCAGAGCCACTATAAAACAGAAAACGTGGAAATACCGACCTCTTCCTGCATGGTCTTGCGCAAGATGGACATCAGACCTGCCTCCTTCCAAATGTGTTTAGCCAGTGATATTTCTCCGGTCATGTTTTTAGTCGTTATAGTTGTTGAAAACATCATAATGTAGTTAATTTGAACCGTTTTATAGCAATTTATATCCGTTTAGTGCGATTTTGAGGAATTTCTTTGTCGTGCACTCTGAAACTTTGGGCACGTTTCGGGTCCCGTTCGATCGTTAGTGACATTTCGAAGGACAGAGGACATCTATCGACCAAAAGAAGATTAGACCAAGAAAGGATACATTGCCCAGAATCTGATGGAAAATCACCTCATAGTAAGAAATATTTAATATGATAAATCGTTGTTCTGTCGAAATATTTTAAACGCATATTACGCCATTTTGTTTGTTATAGCTTCTCTTGGCGGACGCTGTATAAGAAGTAAGGATAATTTTAGAAATGTAAATCAGCGATGCATTAAGAACTAATTTGTCTTTCGATTCCTGTCACCCTGTATTTTTTTAGTCAAGTATATGATTAGCTTTCGATTAAACTAGATCACTCTGAAAGATGACGTCCGACATTTTGAGGCTTGATTTCCTACTATTTTCATTGTGTAACCACGGTTTTGTATGGCTAAATATGCACATTTTCGAACAAACTGTATATGTATTGTTGTAAAATGATGTTACAGGAGTGTCATCGGAAGAATTCTGAGAAGGTTAGTGAAAAAATTTATATATTTTGGCGATGATTACGTTATAGCTCTCTTTGGCTTGAATCGATGCTCTGGTAACGTTTGCACATGTGGTATGCTAACTTATCGATTTATTGGTTTTCGCTGTAAAACGCTTAGAAAATCTGAAATATTGTCTGAATTCACAAGAACTGTGTCTTTCCATTGCTATGCTTTGTCTATTTTTATGAAATGTTTTATGATGAGTAAATTGGTCATACACGTTGCTCTCTTTAGTAATTCTAGTCGAGTTGTGATGGTGGGTGCAATTGTAAACTGTGATTTCTACCTGAAATATGCACATTTCTCTAACAAAACCTATCCTATACCATAAATATGTTATCAGACTGTCATCTGATGAGTTTTTTTCTTGGTTAGTGGCTATCAATATCTTAGTTTAGCCGAATTGGTGATAGCTACTGGTGGAGAGAAAAAATGGTGGACAAAGAAATTGTTATTTTGCTAACGTGTTTAGCTAATAGATTTACATATTGTGTCTTCCCTGTAAAACATTTAAAAAACAGAAATGATGGGTTTATCACAAGATCTGTATCTTTCATCTGGTGTCTTGGACTTGTGATTTAATGATATTTAGATGCTACTATCTACTTGTGAAGCTATGCTAGCTATGCTAATCAGTGTGTGGGGGTGGGGGTGATCCCGGACCCGGGGTAGAGGCTCATGAAAGGTTAAAGAGCAGCAGTAAAAAATAACAATATACAGTATAACAGGGTGATGCCAGTACAAACAGTTTTCAATGTGCGGGGGCACCGGTTAGTTGAGGTAGTATGTACATGTAGGTAGAGTTAATTAAAGTGACTATGCATAGATGACAACAGAGAGTGGCAGTGGTGTAGAGAGGGGAGGGGGCAATGCAAATTGTCTGGGTAGACTAGACATTCAGGAGTCTTATGGCTTGGGGGTAGAAGCTGTTTAGAAGCCTCTTGGACCTAGACTTGGCACTCTGGTACCGCTTGCCGTGTGGTAGCAGAGAGAACAGGCTATGACTAGGGTGGCTGGAGTCTTTGACAGTTTTTAGGGCCTTCCTCTGACCTCCTGGTATAGAGGTCCTGAATGGCAGGAAGCTTGGCCCCAGTGATGTACTGGTCCGTTCGCACTACCCTCTGTAGTGCCTTGCGGTCGGAGGCCAAGAATTTGCCATACCAGGCAGTGATGTAACCAGTCAGGATGCTCTCGGTGGTGCAGCTGTAGAACCTTTAAAGGATCTGTGGACCCATGCCAAATCTTTTCGGTCTCCTGAGGGGGAATAGGTTTTGTCGTGCCCGCTTCACGACTGTCATTGTGTGCTTGGACCATGTTAGTTTGTTGGTGATGTGGGCACCAAGGAACTTGAAGCTCTCAACCTGCTCCACTGCAGCCTCTTACGATGAGAATGGGGGCGTGCTCGGTCCTCTTTTTCCACAATCATCTCCTTTGTCTTGATCACGTTGAGGGAGAGGTTGTTGTCCTGGCACCACACGGTCAGGTCTCTGACCTCCTCCCTCCTCCCTCCTCCCTACCTCCCTACCACTTGTGTCATCGGCAAATTTAATGATGGTGTTGGAGTCGTGCCTGGCRGTGCAGTCATGAGTGAACAGGGAGTACAGAAGGGGGCTGAGCACGCACCCCTGAGGGGCCCCTGTGTTGAGGATTTGTGTCACTGGACCTTCTTAAATAATAGTTGAGTACCCCTGCAATATGTGTTGCGATTCCATTTCACAATTTTATATATATTGCGATTCTATATCACCATCAGTCATGGAAATAAAAGTGCTGAAAACGTGTTAGCTCACAGTTTAAAAGAAGATTGAGGCTAAGCTATAGAAAGTGAAACGCCGTAGTTTTGGCGCATGTACAGCCGACTAGCGCTAGCTAACATTAACTACCTAGCAAAAAGAAACAATGTATTGCGATACTCTACTGTATCAATTTTTCCCCTCATCCTGAATTGTTACTAATGACAAATGACTAGCTAACATGACATTTATGGTCATATGGGGTGGCTAACTACTGCCTGGTCTAGTTAGGCTAACATTGTTTGCTCAAACCCCACAGCACTAAACTGCAAAGTTATATAAGCTCATCATTCCAGTGTTGTGTAGGATGGATTTATGACAAAGGGGTAAAAAAGGTTCAAACATCCATTCCATGACAGGGCCAATAAGCAATGTGTATATTGTGCCAATTTTCCCCCAAATCGCTGACCTATGGGCAGTTTTCAATCATTGGAGTATGGTAAGCTGATCCTAGATCTGTGCTTAGGGGAAGTATTTTTACTTTTCCTTGGAGGTAGTGAAAGATGATTGGGTTGCTAGTGTGAGTAGTGAGGGCCTCTCTGGAGTGTAGTTGAGAACTTGCCAAACAGGCCATGTTTCATAATGACTGGATGCCTAGAGACCCACAGAGAGAGCAGAGGAACACAGACAAGGTGTGGCACGCTGCCACAAAGGAAAGAATAGAGCAGGAAAAGTTTTAATTTTTTCTCCTCTCTCCCGATAGGTTTCAGCCTCACTTGGCCTAATCATCCTCAAACTACCTTTTCCTCCCCTCTCCTTTTCTCCCTCACTTTTTTACCTTTTGTTCCTTTCAGTGCCTCTCACGAAATCGGACTTACTCAAGTCAGATTTTGTGAGGCACTTTTCGTTCCACTCCCTCTTTCTTTCATCTCTCTATTCTTCCAGTCTCAGGGCTCCAGACTGAGACCATGTGCATTATTCTAATGATTCCTGTAATGAAAGTCCCTACCCTGCTACTGTTTCTCTGGCGCCTGCTGCTGTGATGAGCAAGTCACTCACTCCTCTCCCCCTACGCTCCGGATGAAAGAAATTTGTTCTGAATATAGGCTGTAACATTTCAAACACAGCTTTGGAAGCAACTAATGTTGTCACGGTTGAAGAGACAAGATTCATTCTGTATGTATAATTTTGTATCTCTCAACTCTTAATATTGAGCTCTATAGGCCTATTTTACAACCAAGATGTTTGATATGGCTTTGAGACATGGAGCCTAGGCTACCTTTAGATTAATACATGGCTACCCGCAGTGGGTATTATGTTTAGAGTTAGCGATCTAGCTAATGTATTTGGAGTTTCCATTTAAGGCGTCAGCAAGCCTCAGTTCGGCTAGCGCCTTAGCCGAACCAAACGAGTGTGATCGCATACTCCCTTAAAAAGACTTTCGTTTAAAAAACAAGAAGAAAAGAAGCGATAGTACTGTTTGTCCATTTTGAGACAACAAAGCCAGTATATACTTCCTTAAAGCAGATAACTCAAGAAATGTCATTAATGTTGATGTTTTTGTCGAAGAGATCTTAGTCGCGCGATTTGGCATCTGACTAAGATGTTTGATGCAGTATTTTTCAATGAAAAAAATGTGCATGAAAACGAGTTGTCTCTCGTTGAATGACAACAAAGGCTTTATTGAAGAATCCCTACCATTGACCAATCACCATCGAAGGGGCGTAGACTTCGGCTTCGTACTTCAGCTTGCCTCCAGAAAAAAATGTGTGTGTCTAAATAGCTGAAAAAACCCTCACCGTGGTCCAAAACGATCCAAAACGTCATGGAATGTCCTAAAATATGCACAAACTCTACCGAACTGTTTCGGCTGGGAATCATGTGGACGCCTCTACTCAGGTGGTGAATTAACACTTCTTGACGCACGGATCCCTTTAGCGGGATCATTTTCATCAACAACCGCTGAATTGCAGAGCGACAAATTCAAAACAAAAAAAAAATACAAAAAATATTTATATTCATGAAATCACAAGTGCAATATAGCAAAACACAGCTTAGCTTGTTGTTAATCCACCTGTCGTGTCAGACAGCGAAAGCAATCCAAGCGTTTGTGTGAGTTTATCGATCACTAGACAAAACATTACGAACACCTAGCAGCAATGTAGGTTGGTCACGAAAGTCAGAAAAGTAATAAAATTAATCGCTTACCTTTGATGATCTTCGGATGTTTGTATTCACGAGACTCCCAGTTACACAATAAATGTTATTTTTGTTCGATAAAGATTATTTTTTATAACCAAAAACCTCCATTTGGTTTGCGCGTTATGTTCAGAAAACCACAGGCTCGTGCCGGTCCTGAAGGGCAGACGAAAATTCCAAAAAGTATCGTAATGTTCGTAGAAACATGTCAAATGTTTTTTATAATCAATCCTCAGGGAAAGAAAATGTCGAGCTACAACTCTCGCGCGCATGAACTAATCAAAGGACACCTGGCTGTCCACTGACGCTTTTTGATAAATCTCGCTAATTTTTCWGAATAAAAGCTTGAAACGATGTCTAAAGCCTGTTCACAACCTGTGGAAGCCATTGGAAAAGGAATCTGGTTGATATCCCTTTAAATGGAGGATAGGCAGGCAATGCAACAGGGAAAAAAATAAGAGGCACTTCCGGGTTGGATTTCCTCAGGTTTTCGCCTGCAAAATCAGTTTTGTTTGACTCACAGACAATATTTTGACAGTTTTGGAAACTTTAGAGTGTTTTATATCCTAATCTGTCAATTATATTCATATTCTAGCATCTGGGCCTGAGAAATAGGCCGTTTACTTTGGGAACGTTATTTTTCCAAACATAAAAATAGTGCCTCCTAGCTTCAAGAGGTTTAAGAGCTTTCCAGACATGAAGCGGCAGCGGAGTTGCCCATTCATTTTCAATGAAGCTAGGTGAGGAGGGCGGAATTCTATCCAGGCAGAGTGATCGGTGGTGCTTCTGCGCCTGAAAGCCGCTCAGCCGATAGAGAGAAAATATGAATTTGCTCTATTTTGGTGAACCCCATTCCGCCCCATTGCTTTAAGGGCTGGCAATTGCCAGGGACCTCACAATACCATATTATCATGACACTTAGGTGCCGATACATTCTATTTGTATTGTGATTCGATACTGCGATTTTATTGCGATTCGATGTTCCAAACATATTGCTTACCATGTTTGCTGCAGACTGACAAGAGAGAGCAATGAGATAACGAGTTTTGATCAGTCATGGAAATAAAAGTGCTGAAAACAAATTGGCTCAGTACTTAAAAAGAAAATGGAGAACAAGCTAGGAAGGAAAAATACTGGAGTTTTGGTGCAGTCATAAAAATTATATTGCGATATTGTCAAAAATAATATTTAATCTTTATTTAACTCGGCAAGTCATTTAAGAACAAATTCCTATTTTCAATGATGACCTACCCCGGCCAAACCCTAACCTGGACGATGCTGGGCCAATTGTGCACCGCCCTATGGAACTCCCAATCATGGCCGGTGGTGATACAGCCTGGAATCGAATAAGGGTCTGTAGTGACGCCTCTAGCACTGAGATGCAGTGCCGTAGACCGCTGCACCACTCAGGAGCAATATATGATAAAAAATAATAACGATATGTAACAGTCTTGATTTTTTTACCCCACCACAAATTGCTTCATGTCTGGAAAGTCCTTTAACCCATGATATCAGTGCACAAAAATGAATCTCCATTGAACAAAATAAAATGATTCCATATTTTAAGAGTCAAATATAAGAAAAATAGCCTAATTGTCAACCCAAAATTCATGACAATCCCTGAATTGGGTTGCACATCAAAATATCTTGAAGCATTCCTGCATGGACATCTTACGTGAAACAACTTATTTCTTGAATACCATCAGTAGTTTACTACAGGTTATCGCAAACTTTTTGGGGCCAGGGAACCCTTTTGTGATAGCAAATTCATCGAGGACCCCCTCACAATCAGAACATATAAAAGTAGTCTACATTAAGTCTACATCTCTTGACATCAGAAACAAAATATTGCAGTTTTAAAGGTAATTTCCTGCAACTCTACACATTTTGTCAGTGGGCAGAGAATGTTTTGTTGTTGCAGCTTTAAAGCTAATATCCTGCAATTCTTCACACAGAGATAAAGCTTTTCAGTTTTAAAGCTACTTTACAGTGCCTTTATGTAAATACAAATATTGGGGGAGGGGGCATAGTTTGGAGTTGAAAATAATTGGTGAGTACTGTGGATACCAATATTCCTGTGAGCCTATAGATTAATAATATTACATTGTATTACACACTAAAACGGATCCCTTGGCCAAAAATAGTTTAATCTGTTGCTAATCATTCAAGGGTTTTTCTTTATTTTTACTATTTTCTACATTGTAGAATAATAGTGAATATATCAAAACTATGAATTGACACATATGGAATCATATATTAACCAAAAACGTGTTAAACAAATCAAAATATATTTTATAATTTGAGATTCTTCAAATAGCCACCCTTTGCCTTGATAACAGCTTTGCACACTCTTGGCATTCTCCCAACCAGCTTCACGAGGTACTCACCTGGAATGCATTTCAATGAACAGGTGTGCCTTGTTAAAAGATACATTTGTGGAATTTCTTTCCTTCTTAATGCGTTTGAGCCAATCAGTTGTGTCGTGACAAGGTAGGGGTGGTATACAGAAGATACCCCTATTTGGTAAAAGACAAAGTCCATATTATGGCAAGAACCCTCACAACACAATTGGTCAGAGCTCATCCTTTTTTAATAACTGACAACTTGAGAAAAGAGGTACACCCACATTTCCTCTAAAGACACGTGGGTTCTGTCTACTAGGGCACATGTCATGACAAAGATCTAGTCTGCAACCACAGGGGCACATACTACACAACTTGAACATACTGTATATACCCAGTGTATATATAGACAAGTTATCGTTACTCATTGTATATTCATTGTGAGTTTTACTTTTCTATTTTTTCTTTCTCTCTCCATTATTGGGAAGGGCCTATAATTAATCATTTCACTGTTAGCCTACACCTCTTACACCGCATGTGACAAATCAAATTGGATTTGAAGAGCCAATGCAGACCAACATAACCTACATATTATACAAACCCACGTACAGTAAATACACACTAACAGCATCAGACACATAGACCCAGCGTCACCAAGTGTCACTTCCTGGTGAACGCGGAATGAGGAAGAGCTCGGTTTCGTTAATTTGAAAAGTTTGTAGTTTGAAAGGGTATTGGAAAGTTCTTGGTAGCTAGCTAGCTTCTTAGTTTGGATCCCGCGACGCCGTTTGCATCAGTTGCTGGGACTGCTTGTCTCTTTCCAGTGATCCTGCCGACCAAGGACGGGTCTGAGGAGCTATTTGGKGTCGCAGCTAGCCTAGCTGCTAGCTAGCTGCATATCAAGCTAGCGGGGTTTTCTTGAACGCAGCCCGCGATGCTGTTAGKCATTGTGGCTGGGACCGCGGATTGTCCCGGGTTTGTGGCTGTCTAGATCCCTGCTGTTTGTTGTTTTCAATTTTCCTCGTGACCTGCCCTGTCTGGAACTGCGAGGAGTAACAGCGTAACCTAACTTGCTAGCTACCATGACAAAGACCAAAGCCGGCGGGAGTACTGTTGAGGACAGTGGTGTCTCTGTATCACACATGAAGGATCTTTTAAACGAACAAAAAGAGACCTACAAGCAGTTGTTACAACAACAAGAAAATAGATTCAAGTMTTTTGTCCAAATACTCATGGATTCTACCTGTAAAAGAATGGACGACCAGACCAGAGAGGTCCAGGACCTGAAGAACAGTTTGCAGTTCTCCCAGGGTCAGCTCGATGAGTTGAAACAGGAGAACAGCGAGATGACAGCAATCTGTAAGTCATTGAGAGAGGACATCAGTTCTGTTTGTGAATCCAWGATAACAATGTCAGAGAAATCAGATTATCTCGAGGGACAATCAAAGAGGAACAACATGGTTGTGGACAGAATTGCAGAATCTCCACATGAGAAATGGACGGAGTCTGAGGACAAAGTGAGGGAAATGATCTCTGAGAAARTGAAYATGGACCACAGGAAGARTGAGGTGGAGTGCGCCCACAGGACTGGAAAACCCACCACCGGCCCAGATGATACGCCCAGGCCGATAGTGGTCAAGTTCCTGAGGTTCAAGGACAAGGTAGCTGTTCTGGAAAGAGCCAAGAACTTGAGAGGAACGTARATCTTCCTCAACGAGGACTATCCTGAAGCTGTGCGCCAGAAGAGGAAAGAACTGATCCCAGCCATGAAAGCTGCCAGAGWGCATGGGGACATTGCTTACATCCGCTATGACAGGTTCAATGTCCACCCTCCCTCCCAAAAGCCTGGAAAGGATGAGAGAGCCAAGCCTATTGGATTGCAGCTTCAACCCCCCCCACACACACACACACACGCACACAGTTAACCCACTGTTCGCCAGTAGGCCGTCATTGTAAATAAGAATTTGTTCTTAACTGACTCGCCTAGTTAAATAAAGTTCAAATTAAAAAGCTGCAGCAGACCCAGAACAGAGTGGAATTGTAATCAGAGTGCTGATATAAATACGATACATGCCAGCCTCTCTTGGTTAAGAGTTGAGGAGAGACTGACTGCATCACTTCTTTTTATAAGAAACATTAATGTGTTGAAAATCCCAAATTGTTTGCATACTCAACTTACACACACAGCTCTGACACACACACACTTATCCCACCAGACATACCGCCAGGGGTCTTTTCACAGTCCCCAAATCCAGAACAAATTCAAGAAAGCGTACAGTATTATATAGAGCCCTTATTGCATGGAACTTCCTTCCATCTCATACTGCTCAAATAAACAGCAAACCTGTTTTCAAAAAACAGATAAAGCAACACCTCATGGCACAACGCCTCTCCCCTATTTGACCTAGATAGTTTGTGTGTATGTATTGATACGTAGACTACGTGTGCCTTTTAATTTTTTTTTATGTAGTTCTGTCCTTGAGCTGTTCTTGTCTATTGATGTTCTGTATTATGTTTCATGTTTTGTGTGGACCCCAGGAAGAGTAGCTGCTGCTTTTGCAACAGCTAATGGGGATCCTATTAAAATACAACAACAAAAATAGACATAAAGAAGAGACATTTTGGTACAGCGTCTGGTGTCCATGCGCCTCCCAAACAACAAACACCCCCAAAAGGCAGGAGGCGAAACACAAAAACACCACACATATTAAGGCTTTGTCCTGTCAGCTCCTGTTGTTCCRCAGCTTCTCTTTTTCCTTGCCCTCCTGGTTTTGGCCCTCGCCTGTCTCGTCTCTGTACCGCCTGCCTGACCACTCTGCCTGCCCCTGACCCTGAGCCTGCCTGCTGACCGGTACCCTTGCCCCATCTCTGGATTATTGACCCCTGCCTGCCTTGACCTGTCTCTTACCTGCKCCTCGGACTATTAAACCATTGTTTATTCAACGTGTCTGCATCTGGGTCTTACCTTGATTCCTGATATAGTATTGGACTAAGTAAGCATGTTCAATGGATTCTGGGAAACCAGCTCTATGCATGTTAACAAACAGACACAGCGGTAGCCTATACATCAGTCTCCACACAGAAAGGTCTAGCAGAGCAGTGTAGGGCAGTGGGAAGTGGGAGTGGTGACCAGGGGTCAGGGGTGTCACTATCATGACAATCTGGTCCCTCCAGCATAAACATCACCACATGCACACGGGCCTGAGACAATGCTCCAAAGGAGACCACACAATACCCCCACAACGACACCACACRGAGCCTGCAACAATGCCACAGTAACCACACACACTGAAATAACACTGTCACCACAGCTTCAACCAGTCTAACACAATGCAATGAGGTGGGCTTAACGAAACTCTACACAATGTAACAACCTAGCCTAACACAAGACAAAGTGTCTGAAACCGCATTATCCCTAGCCTCAAAGTGTGGGATCTCCTGGGTCCAAACACAACCCCTACAGCACACCAGAATCACTTTGAACACTTGAACTAGACTTAGAACAGGACCAAAGAAAAATAAGCCCCAAATAACCCCCAGCCTAAACGTTATATCATAAACCAGGAACCAGATTTACAATCAAGCTGCAAACCATCTAGGGACACCACATATGCAGGGATGTCATCAACACAAACAAGAAAATCAAGGAAAACCCCAAATATTTAACWCCAAGACCCAACAGCTCTCGAACAAGAACTAAAATATATCCCAGACTGAGGCCTTGGAGTTGTTACCCAACACAGCCTACATCAGAATGGAGTCTGGAGACCTGCCATTGGCCTATTCATGCTTTGCCACAATGTCACCTGATCCTTTAGATGCCTCTCAATCCTGCATGTTATACAAGACGGAAAAAGATACTGTACACATACCAAAAGAGCGAGCAAGATAGAGAGAATCTGAAGTCAAATGTTTACTGATGATATGGTGCTTTTGTCCTCAACCAAGGAGGGTCTTACAGCAGCACCTAGATCTTGTAAGACCTGGGCCCTGACAGTCAATGTCAGTAATAAAAAAATAATGGTGTTTTAAAAAAGATCCAGGAACACAAATACAAATTCCATCTGGACACTGTTGCCCTAGGGCATATATATATATATATATATAAATATATATATACCTACATTGGCCTAAACATCAGCACCACAGGTAACTTCCACAAAGCTGTCTAAGATCTGAGAGACAAGGCAAGAATGGCTTTCTACGCCATCAAAAGTAACATTTCATTCGACATCCCAATTAGGATCTGGTTAAAAATACATTAAATCAGTTATAGAACCCATTACCCAATATGGTTGTGAGGTCTGGGGTCCACTCATCAATCAAGAATTAGAAAATGTGACAAACACCAAATTGAGACAGAATGCAGAATTCTGCAAAAACATCCTCCGTGTACAATGTAAAAAACACAAAATAATGCATGCAGAGCAGAATTATGCCGATACCTGCTAATGATCAAAATCCAGAAAAGAGCTGTTAAACCAAACCATCCATAACAAAGCCATCACCTACAGAGAGATTAACCTAGAGAATAGTCCCCTAAGCAAGCTGGTTCTGGGGCTCTGTTCACAAACAGACCACAAAGAGCCCCAGGACTGCAATAGAAACACAATTAGACCAAACCAAATCATGTCAAAATAAAATGATAAATTACTTGACACATTGGGAAAAAATTACCAAAAAACAGAGCAAACTATAATGCCATTTSGCCCTAAACAGAGAGTACACAATGGCAGAATACCTGACCACTGTGATAGACCTAAAAGTAAGGAAAGCTTTGACTATGTACAAACTCAGTGAGCATAGCTTTGCTATTGAGAGCAGCCGCTGTAGGCAGACCTGGCTCGCAAGAGAAGACAGGCTATSTGCACACTGGCCACAAAATTGGGTGGAAATTGAACTGCACTTCGTAACCTCCTGCCAAATGTATGACCATATAAGAGGCACATAGTTCCCTCATATTACACAGACCTCCAAAGAATTTGAAAACAAATCCAACTTGGATAAACTCCCATATCTATTGGGTGAAATACAACAGTGTGCTTTCACAGCAGCAAGATGTGTGACCTGTTGTCATAAGAAAAGGGCAACCATTGAAGAACAAACACCATTGTAAATACAACCCATATGTATGTTWATTTTCCCTTTTTACTTTAACTATTTGCACATCATTATAACATTGTACAGATCCATAATGGCATTTGGAATGRGTCTATTCCTTTGACACTTTAGTGAGTAATGTGTACTGTTCATTTCACTTGCTTTGGCAATGTAAACATATATTTGTTTCCGCTGCCAATAAAYCCCTTTGAATTTAATTGAGAGAAACAGACACACACGGGATGTTTGTTGCTTGGCCAGGGCAGGCGGAAAAAAGTGAAATCCATGCACAGGCATTGCTTGCATTCAGTTCAGTGCATGGGAAATTATTTTCTTGAAGCGCAAGAGGCCAAAGCAAGGGGGTAAAGCGTGGATGTCTGGCGCCCTGTAGTGCACGGTTATGATAACAGCCTTGTTTATTCTGAACATTATTGCAGTGACYTAAGCCTAAAGGTTATGGTGGTTAGGTTGCCTAAAGAATACAATGTGGAGTTTGAAATACAGTGAAAAGGTACACACACATYCACACACAAAAGTATGTGGACACCACTTCAAATGAGTGGATTCGSCTATTTCAGCCACACCTGTTGCTAACAGGTGTATAAAATCGAGCACACAGCCATGTAATCTCCATAGACAAACAGTGGCAGTAGAATAGCCTTACTGCAGAGCTCAGTGACTTTCAACGTGGCACCGTTATAGCATGCCACCTTTCCAACAAGTCAGTTTGTCAAATTTCTGCCCTACTAGAGCTGCCCCGGTCAACTGTAAGTGCTGTTATTGTGAAGTGGAAACGTCTAGGAGCAACAGCGGCTRAGCCGTGAAGTAGTAGACCACACAAGCTCACAGAACGCCTGTCCCTCGGTTGCAACACTCACTACCGAGTTCCAAACTGCRTCTGGAAGCAATGTCAGCACAATAACTGTTTTGTCGGGAGCATCATAAAATGGGTTTCCATGGCCGAGCAGCTGCACACAAGCCTAAGATCACCATGTGCAATACCAAGCATTGGCTTGAATGGTGTAAAGCTCGCCGCCATTGGACTCTGGAGCAGTGAAAACGCGTTCTCTGGAGTGATGAATCACGCTTCACCATCTGGCAGTACGATGGATGAATCTGGGTTTGGCGGATGTCAGGAGAACGCTACCTGCCCGAATGCATAGTCCAACTATAAAATTTGGTGGGGGTAAAAAGGAACTGGTTCTCTAGCAGATTAGTAGGAATGGCTCACCCAGTTTTCAAGAATGGCCTTTTTCCCTTTATTCAGATTACAACCTCTCACTTTTGGTTATTTGAAAATGAAAATTACCACAAAAATGGAAGAGGCAAGTGGAAAGGGGWGAAAGTAAGGAACTTGTCTGTCGGCCCTGCATTAAAGACCAAAATCGGTCAAAGAAAACGATATACCAGTTTAATTTAAGGACCAACAAAAAATTGACAGTTGTGCCATACAGTTTGCAAAATCGTTAGGAAGAGTTTTTCAATGTACCGATTCCATGGCACATGGTTATGAACTTATACTTAAAACGATGCCGGATTCAATACTTTGAGTTTTTCTATTTAAATTATAATACAAAATTGCAACCATCAGAATGCTACAGTATATACAGTGCATTTGGAAAGTATTCAGACCCATTTTTCCACATTTTGTTACGTTACAGCCTTATTCTAAAATTGATTAAATAKAWTTTTTTCCTCAATCTACACAAAATACCCTATATTGAAAAATCTAAAACAGGTTTGTAGAAATGTTTGCAAATGTATTAAAAAACATAAATACCTTATTTACCTGTGTGTGTGTGTGTGCGTGTGTGTGTGTGTCTGTGTGTGTCCTTATGGACTGTACTGTCAGAATGCTGTACAACTACACTGAAAYAATATATAAAAGCAACATGTAACGTGTTGGTTCCATGTTTCATGAGCAGAAATAAAAAATCCCAGAAGTTTTCCATACGCACAAAAAGCTTATTTTTCTCCAATTTTGTGGACACATTTATATATCCCTGTTAGTGAGCATTTCTCCTTTGCCAAGATAATCTATCCACCTGACAGGTGTCATATATCAAGAAGCTGACTGCACCTTGTACTGGGAACAACAAAAGGACACTTTAAAATTTGCAGTTTTGTTACACAATGCCACATACAGTGCATTCGGAAAGTATTCACTCCTTGACTTTTAAACACATTGTGTTACGTTACAGACTTATTCTAAAATGGATTAAATAAAATAAAAATCCTCATTCATCTCCACACCATACCCCATAATGACAAAGGGAAAACAGGTTTTTAGAAATGTTTGCAAATGTATTAAACATAAAAAATGAAATACCTTACTTACATAAGTATTCAGACCCTTTGCTATGAGACTTGACATTGAGCTCAGGTGCATCCTGTTTACATTGATCATCCTTGAGATGTTTCTAGAACATGATTAGACTCCACCTGTGGTAAATGCAATTGATTGGAACACCACAACACATCACAGTTYAAAAATATATGGCAAATAGAAATCAAAACCGGATGGTGTTCTGAGATAGGAGGTTGAGGGCTTTAACCTTTATTTAACTAGGCAACTAGGGTAGCTGAAGGGTGGGACTAAAAACAATCAAACGATAACTKATGTAAAATATACTGTGACTGTAAAATGCATATAGTATGTATAAGCTGGAAGTAGAAGCCTAAATGTTGTTGTCCATTCATTTTACTACAATTAGGGGAGGGGTGGTAGCGTTAGGGGAAAATAATAAAAGGAAAAAATATATTTTTAAATAATAATAATATACAGTACCAGTCAAAAGTTTGGACACACCTACTCATTCAAGGGTTTTTCTTTATTTAAAAAATGTTATACATTGTAGAATAATAGTGAATATATCAAATCTATGAAATAACACATATGGAATTATGTAGTAACCAAAAAGTGTTAAACAATTCAAAATATATTTTATATTTGAGATTCTTTAAAGTAGCCACTGCCTTGATGACAGCTTGGCACATTTTTGGCATTCTCTAAACCAGCTTCACGAGGAAGTCACCTGGAATGCATTTCAATTAACAGGTGTGCCTTGTTAAATGTTAATTTGTGGAATTTATTTCCTCCTTGATGCATTTGCGCCAATCAGTTGTGTTGTGACAAGGTAGTGGTGGTATGATAGCCCTATTTGCAAAAAAAAACAAGTCCATATTATGGAAAGAACAACTCAAATAAGCAAAAAGAAACGACAGTCCATCAGTACATTAACACATGAAGGTCAGTCAATCTGGAACATTAAGAACTTTGAAAGTTTCTTCAAGTGCAGTCGCAAAAACCATCAAGCGCTATGATGAAACTGGCTCTTTTGAGGACCGCCACAGGAAAGGAAGACCCAGAGTTACCTCTACTGCAGAGGATAAGTTCATTAGTGTTACCAGCCTCAGAAATTGCAGCTCAAATAAACGCTTCACAGAGTTAAAGTAACAGACACATCTCAACATCAACTGTTCAGAGGAGACTGCGTGAACCAGGGCTTCATGGTCCAATTGCTGCAAAGAAACCACTACTAAAGGACACCAATAAGAAAAAGAGACTTGCTTGGTCCAAGAAACACGAGCAATGGACATTAGACCGGTGGAAATCTGTTCTTTAGTCTGATGAGTACAAATGTGCGATTTCTGGTTCCAACCACCATGTCTATGTGAGACGCAGAGTAGGTAAAAGGATGATCTCTGCATGTGTGGTTTGCACCGTGAAGCATGGAGGTGCTGTGATGGTGTGGGGTGCTTTGCTGGTGACACTGACTGATTTATTTAGAATTCAAGGCACATTTAACCAGCATGGCTACCACAGCATTCTGCAGCGYTATATGTGGGAACTCCTTCAAGACTGTTGGAAAAGCCTTCCAGGTGAAGCTGGTTGAGAGAATGCCAAGAGTGTGCAAAGCTGTCATCAAAGCAAAGGGTGGCTACTTTCAAGAATCTCAAATATATTTCAAATCAAATCAAAGTCTATTTGTCACGTGCGCCGAATACAACAGGTGTAGACCTTAAAGTGAAATGCTTTAAGTGAAATGCTTACTTACATGCTCTAACCAATAGTGCGAAAAAAAGGTATGTGTGTGTGTGTGTGTGTGTGTGTGTGTGTGTGTGTGTGTGTGTGTGTGTGAGGTAAGTAAAGAAATAAAAACACACAGTAAAAAGATATTTGAAAATAAGAGTAGCAAGGCTATATACAGACACCGGTTGTCAGGCTTATTGAGGTAGTATGTACATGTAGGTATGGTTAAAGTGAATATGCATATATGATGAACAGAGAGTAGCAGCAGCGTAAAAGAGGGTTGGGGGGGGCACACAATGCAAATAGTCTGGGTAACCATTTGGTTACTCTTCAGGAGTCTTATGGTTTGGGGGAAAAACTGTTGAAAGCCTTCTTGTCCTAGACTTGGCACTCCGGTACCGCTTGCCATGCGGTAGTAGAGAGAACAGTCTATGACTGGGTGGCTGGGGCTTTTGACAATTTTTAGGGCCTTCCTCTGGCACCGCCAGGTGTAGAGTCCTGGATGGCAGGCAGCTTTGCCCCAGTGATGTACTGGGCCATACACACTACCCTCTGAAGTGCCTTGCGGTCAGAGGCCAAGCATTTGCCGTACCAGCAGTGATGCAACCGGTCAGGATGCTCTCGTGTTGCAGCTGTAGAACCTTTTGAGGATCTCCGGACCATGCCAAATCTTTTTAGTTTCCTGAGGGGGAATAGGCTTTGTCGTGCCCTCTTCACAACTGTCTTGGTGTGTTTGGACCATTCTAGTTTGTTGTTGATGTGGACACCAGGAACTTGAAGCTCTCAACCTGCTCCACTACAGCCCTGTCGATGAGAATGGGTGCGTGCTCGGTCCCTCTTTTCCTGTAGTCCACAATCACGGTGTGAATGTTGCCTGTAATCCATGGCTTCTGGTTGGGGTATGTACGTACAGTCACTGTGGGGACGACGTCCTCAATGCACTTATTGATAAAGCCAGTGACTGATGTGATGTATTACTCAATGTCATCGGGAAGAATCCGGAACATGTTCCAGTCTGTGATAGCAAACAGTCCTGTAGTTTAGCATCTGCTTCATCTGACCACTTTTTTATAGACCGAGTCACTGGTGCTTCCTGCTTTAATTTTTGCTTGTAAGCAGGAATCAGGAGGATAGAGTTGTGGTCGGATTTACCAAATGGAGGGCGAGGGAGAGCTTTGTACGCGTCTCTGTGTGTGGAGTACAGGTGATCTAGAATTGTTTTCCCTCTGGTTGCACCTTTAACATGTTGATAGAAATTTGGTAGAACTGATTTAAGTTTCCCTGCATTAAAGTCTCCGGCCACTAGGAGCGCCGCCTCTGGGTGAGCGGTTTCCTGTTTCCTGATTTCCTTATACAGCTGACTGAGTGCGGTCTTAGTGCCCGTATCTGTTTTGTGGTAAATAAACAGCCACGAAAAGTATAGCTGAGAACTCTCTAGGCAAGTAGTGTGGCCTGCAATTTATACACAATATACTCTACTTCAGGCGAGCAAAATCTAGAGACTTCCTTAGATTTCGTGCACCAGCTGTTGTTTACAAATATGCACAGACCGCCCCCCTGGTCTTACCGGAGTGTGCTGTTCTATCTTGCCGGTGCAACGTATATCCCGCTAGCTGAATATCCATGTCGTCATTCAGCCACGATTCCGTGAAACATATTACATATTACAGTTTTTGATGTCCCGTTGGATGGATATTCGTGATCAGCACTCGTCTAGTTTATTGTCCAATGTTTGCACGTTGGCAAGTAATATTGACATTAACGGCAGCTTTCCTACTCGCCTTCTGCGGGTCCGGACGAGGCATCCAGCTCTTCGTCCTCTGCGTTTCTTCCTTTTGCGAATAATTGGGATGTCTGCCCTGTGGGGTGTTTTGGAGAATATCGTGTGAGTCCTGCTTGTTGTTGAAAAAATCTTTGTCTAATCGAGGTGAGTGATCGCTGTCCTGATATACAGACGCTCTTTTCTGCTGTAAGATATGGTTGCAGAAACATTGTGTACAATTTTTTTACAAATATCGCGAAAAAAAACAATAGCACAATTGGTTAGGAGACTGTAAAACGGCAGCCATCTCCTCCGGCGCCATCTTTATACTTTATTTTGATTTGTTTAACACTTTTTTGGTTACTACATGATTCCATATGTTATTTCATAGTTTTGATATATTCACTATTATTCTACAATGTAGAAAATAGTAAAAATAAAGAAAAACCCTTGAAAGAGTAGGTGTCCAAACTTTGGACTGGTACTGTATTATCTAAAAAACGATATATGGGGGATTGGAAATGATGCAGACAATTACACTGATAGAAGCCACAATCTATTTGTAATATTAAAGCTGATCCACCCAATACATTTTTTGTTTTTAAATTTGGTGGAGGAGGAAAATGGTCTGGGGCTGTTTTTCATGGTTTGGGCTAGGCCCTTTAGTTCTAGTGAAAGGAATTATTAATGCTACAGCATACAATGACATTCTAGACATTTCTGTGCTTCCAACTTTGTGGCAACAGTTTGGGGAGGGCCCTTTACTGCATATAGCCCTGTCCACAACCATCGTACACCTTTGGGATGAATTTGAACGCAGACTGCAAGCCAGGCCTAATTGCCCAACATCAGTGCCCGACCTCACTAATACTCGTAGCTGATGGAACCAGGTCCCCGCAGCAATAATCTGACATCTAGTGGAAAGCCTTCCACGAGACAGTGGAGGCTGTTATAGCTGCAAAAGGGGGGGACCAACTCCATATTAATACCCATGGTTTTGAGATGTTTGTCAAGCGGTGTCACAATATTTTGGTCATGTAGTGTAAGGAGTGGAAATCTATTTGTTATTTTTAAACCATTGTCCATTAGCTCTAGATCATACGATCGTGATTTCAATCAAATTAATCGACAACAGATTTGTGCAACCTAATCTTTGACACAACGGTATGGAGTAGACAAACTAGCTGCAATCACTACAGTTGTATTCCTCAGGATGGTCAGTTTGTGTGTGTGTGTGTGTGTGTGTGTGTGTGTGGTGTGTGTGTGTGTGTGTGTGTGGTGTGTGTGTGTGTGTGTGTTGTGTGTTTGTGTGTGTTTCTAATGGGCTTCCTTTCTCCATGCCTTTCAGTCTACATCGATCTCTCTCTGTATCCTTCTTTCATTCCCCTCCCATCTCTCCATCTCTTTCTCAGGGTGTGGGTGAGAGAGGGGTGTGCACTGCACTTGTGGGGTGCTGGTAGTTTTCCACTGGAGGTTGCTGTGAATACAGAGAGAAAGGCATTAAAGTCAGTGTGCTGTTAACACTGTCATTCCCCCCCTCTCCTTATTTTCAAATTCTTCTTCCATTTGAACATATTTTATCTCTCCTTTCATTCCTTCTCTCCCATTTCTAGCCCGCTCTCTTTCCTTGTTATTGAATATCTCTTCCAGAAATAAGTACAGGCCAGCCCCTTGGTAAATGGTACCAACTGGACACCCTATAAGCCCCTCCTGCACTGGTACCATAGCAACACCCATCCACCACCTCATTCCCTCCCTCTAGCATATAAAATGCACTTTGGCTAACCATTGAGAGGAATAAAAACAACCCTACATTTAGAAATGCATACAGTATACACCCGTCTATTATTACAGTGAGACAGCTTTTCCCAAACTCGGTCTGGGACCCCAAATACAGACCCAAATGTCACGCCTGACTTTAGTTATATTTGTTTTCTTTATTTTTTTGGTTAGGTCAGGTGTGACAAGGGTGTTTGTTTAGTTTTTGTATTGTCTAGGGGTTTTGTCTTGTTTAGGGTTTTTGTTTTTCTATGGGGATTTTGTATGGTCTAGGGGTATGTTGGTTTATGGTGGCCTGAATTGGTTCTCAATCAAGAGACAGCTGTTTCTCGTTGTCTCTGATTGGGGAGCCTATTTAGGTTGCCATTTTCCATGTTGGTTTTGTGGGTAGTTGTTTTCTGTTTTGTGTGAGTACCTGACAGAACTGTTGTGTTTTGTTTCACTTTTGTTTTTTGTTTCAGTGTTCAGGTTATTAATAAACATCATGAACACGTACCACGCTGCGCTTTGGTCTACTCCTTCATCCTCAGACGAACATCGTTACACCAAAAAACGTTTTGTTTTTTGCCCTAGCACTAGACAGCTGATTCAAATAATCAACTAATCATCATCAAGCTTGAATTATTTGAATCAGCAGTGTAGTGCTTGGGCAATAAACAAAATGCTCACCCCTGTGCTTGTATGTAGTGGATAAGAAGAGTTTATAATTTCCATAAAGCTTCCAATGGGGTTGACTCTGACCTAGTTCCACACTTCCCACACTCCCCACTCCCTCTCAGCAGTCTGCACTGAGCATTGTGTGATTCGGGAGGAGTCTGTCTTTGGGTGGTTGGAGTTTATGTGTGAGGCGGTGCCCCTAACGCATGTTCAAAATATAGGTCTAGGCATGGGACGGGAGCATAGGATGTGAAAAACACACACTTATTTGGAGATGGTTGGTTAACATGAACACATTTCAGCTTACAACAAAAAGCTTTCCGCATGCAGGTACAGTTCATCTGTCAGATGATCTGATGACATGTCTCCCATAGACCCAACCCACTCAGTCTGCTGGCATCCTGAGAAACAGACCAATCTCCCACAGTCCAGGCGGCCCAAACCCCTCAGTCCTGCTACTACACAGGCCCTGCAGACAGCCAGCTGTTAATCCAGGGCGTTATATCACTATCACATTCTCCATACACAGAGAGAGCATCTCTGTGCCAAAGGTCGCTGCGCTGCCTTAATACTCTCACCATGTAATTTGTCTGACCTCGTTTGAGCAATCGCCATAATCCAGGAGATCTGCCCAGAGTCCCAGACCGCAGGCTTCTTTTCTCTCCATTTCTCTTTTTTGATACAATAAGAAAATATGGGACACATTTCAGGAAACTAGAAGTATGTCGCAAGTCACGACTTCACAGGAGAGGCATTTTAACAATTATTCAACATTTTTACCAAAATGCGTTTTTTGGCAGAAAGGCCTTCTGGAATATTTGTGACTCACCAGCTGGATTCGGTCTTATGTTGCAAAATGTGAATTTGTGTTTTTCACATTGGATAAAAGTAGAGACTCAGAGCTACACAATGGTATATCATACACTGCATTTGAGGAACAATGGGAAAGTAATTAAACTTATAAACTCACTTCTGATTAATTTGCCTTTGAATATTTTGGTATCTAGTGAAGAGCTCTTCTTTGTCTACCCCCATTCAGCATCGTTCACACCCTCACCCTAAGCTTTAGACCCACCCATCTCATTTCGCTCTCGGAGCGCACACTTGACACACTGACCGATGAATTGTTTACCTCTGGATAACATGTAAACAGCCTAACTAGCTCTGCTGGCAACAATTTCATTACGCTTTTTTACACAGGTCACGTAACGTTAGCTAACGATCCAGCCAGCAAAAGTTAGCTAGTTAAACAACAATGAACAAAGTGCCAACAATGCCTAACATTAGGCTCTAACTAGAAAATCAAACAGCACTGGGAAACGAATAATAATGTCCGCTAGGGAGCCAGTCAAGACAAGACATTTTTTACTACCAATTGGATATCACGAAATTGGGGAGAAAAAGGGGTAAAGAAAAAAAGTGTTTTCATTTCAAGCTAAAGTGTACTGTTAGCTAGCTAACGTTAGCTGGCTGGCTCCCTAGCTGACGTTATTATTTGTTTCCCAGAGCCGTTTTCTTTTCTTGTCTCATCGCTGCAACTCCCGTACGGACTCGGGAGAGGCGAAGGTCGAGAGCCATGCGTCCTCCGAAACACAACCCAACCAAGCCGCACTGCTTCTTGACACAAAGCACANCGTATATCCCGCTAGCTGAATATCCATGTCGTCATTCAGCCACGATTCCGTGAAACATATTACATATTACAGTTTTTGATGTCCCGTTGGATGGATATTCGTGATCGTACCTCGTCTAGTTTATTGTCCAATGTTTGCACGTTGGCAAGTAATATTGACATTAACGGCAGCTTTCCTACTCGRCTTCTGCGGGTCCGGACGAGGCATCCAGCTCTTCGTCCTCTGCGTTTCTTCCTTTTGCGAATAATTGGGATGTCTGCCCTGTGGGGTGTTTTGGAGAATATCGTGTGAGTCCTGCTTGTTGTTGAAAAAATCTTTGTCTAATCCGAGGTGAGTGATCGCTGTCCTGATATACAGACGCTCTTTTCTGCTGTAAGATATGGTTGCAGAAACATTGTGTACAATTTTTTTTACAAATATCGCGAAAAAAAACAAATAGCACAATTGGTTAGGAGACTGTAAAACGGCAGCCATCTCCTCCGGCGCCATCTTTATACTTTATTTTGATTTGTTTAACACTTTTTTGGTTACTACATGATTCCATATGTTATTTCATAGTTTTGATATATTCACTATTATTCTACAATGTAGAAAATAGTAAAAATAAAGAAAAACCCTTGAAAGAGTAGGTGTCCAAACTTTGGACTGGTACTGTATTATCTAAAAAACGATATATGGGGGATTGGAAATGATGCAGACAATTACACTGATAGAAGCCACAATCTATTTGTAATATTAAAGCTGATCCACCCAATACATTTTTTGTTTTTTAAATTTGGTGGAGGAGGAAAATGGTCTGGGGCTGTTTTTCATGGTTTGGGCTAGGCCCTTTAGTTCTAGTGAAAGGAATTATTAATGCTACAGCATACAATGACATTCTAGACATTTCTGTGCTTCCAACTTTGTGGCAACAGTTTGGGGAGGGCCCTTTACTGCATATAGCCCTGTCCACAACCATCGTACACCTTTGGGATGAATTTGAACGCAGACTGCAAGCCAGGCCTAATTGCCCAACATCAGTGCCCGACCTCACTAATACTCGTAGCTGAATGGAACCAGGTCCCCGCAGCAATAATCTGACATCTAGTGGAAAGCCTTCCCAGAACAGTGGAGGCTGTTATAGCTGCAAAAGGGGGGGACCAACTCCATATTAATACCCATGGTTTTGAGATGTTTGTCAAGCAGGTGTCCACAATATTTTGGTCATGTAGTGTAAAAGAGAGTGGAAATCTATTTGTTATTTTTAAATCCATTGTCCATTAGCTTCTAAGATCATACGATCGTGATTTCAATCAAATTAATCGACAACAGATTTGCTGCAACCTGATCTTTGACACAACGGTATGGAGTAGACAAACTAGCTGCAATCACTACAGTTGTATTCCTCAGGATGGTCAGTTGTGTGTGTGTGTGTGTGTGTGTGTGTGTGTGTGTGTGTGTGTGTGTGTGTGTGTGTGTGTGTGTGGTGTGTGTGCTGTGTAGTGTGTGTGTCGTGTGTGTGTGTGTGTGTGTGTGTTTGTGTGTTGTTTCTAATGGGCTTCCTTTCTCCATGCCTTTCAGTCTACATCGATCTCTCTCTGTATCCTTCTTTCATTCCCCTCCCATCTCTCCATCTCTTTCTCAGGGTGTGGGTGAGAGAGGGGTGTGCACTGCACTTGTGGGGTGCTGGTAGTTTTCCACTGGAGGTGCTGACTGAAACAGAGAGAAAGGCATTACAGTCAGTGTGCTGTTAACACTGTCATTCCCCCCTCTCCTTATTTTCAAATTCTTCTTCCATTTGAACATATTTTATCTCTCCTTTTCATTCCTTCTCTCCCACTTTCTAGCCCGCTCTCTTTCCCTTGTTATTGAATATCTCTCCAAAATAAGTACAGGCCAGCCCCTTGGTAAATGGTACCACTGGACACCCTATAATGCCCTCCTGCCACTGGTACCATAGCAACACCCCATCCACCCACCTCATCCTCCCTCCTCTACGCCAGTATAAAATGCACTTTGGCTAACCATTGAGAGGAATAAAAACAACCCTACATTTAGAAATGCATACAGTATACCACCGTCTATTATTACAGTGAGACAGCTTTTCCCAAACTCGGTTCTGGGACCCCAAATACAGACCCAAATGTCACGCCCTGACTTTAGTTATATTTGTTTTCTTATTTTTTTGGTTAGGTCACGGTGTGACAAGGGTGTTTGTTTAGTTTTTGTATTGTCTAGGGTTTTGTCTTGTTTAGGGTTTTGTTTTTCTATGGGATTTTGTATGGTCTAGGGTATGTTGGTTTATGGTGGCCTGAATTGTTCTCAATCAGAGACAGCTGTTTCTCGTTGTCTCTGATTGGGGAGCCTATTTAGGTTGCCATTTTCCATGTTGGTTTTGTGGGTAGTTGTTTTCTGTTTTGTGTGAGTACCTGACAGAACTGTTGTGTTTTGTTTCACTTTTGTTTTTTGTTTCAGTGTTCAGGTTATTAATAAACATCATGAACACGTACCACGCTGCGCTTTGGTCTACTCTTCATCCTCAGACGAACATCGTTACACCAAAAAACGTTTGTTGTTTTGCCCTACACTAGACAGCTGATTCAAATAATCAACTAATCATCATCAAGCTTGAATTATTTGAATCAGCAGTGTAGTGCTTGGCAATAAACAAAATGCTCACCCCTGTGCTTGTATGTAGTGGATAAGAAGAGTTTATAATTTCCATAAAGCTTCCAATGGGGTTGACTCTGACCTAGTTCCACACTTCCCCACACTCCCCACTCCCTCTCAGCAGTCTGCACTGAGCATTGTGTGATTCGGGAGGAGTCTGTCTTTGGGTGGTTGGAGTTTATGTGTGAGGCGGTGCCCCTAACGCATGTTCAAAATATAGGTCTAGGCATGGGACGGGAGCATAGGATGTGAAAAACACACACTTATTTGGAGATGGTTGGTTAACATGAACACATTTCAGCTTACAACAAAAAGCTTTCCGCATGCAGGTACAGTCATCTGTCAGATGATCTGATGACATGTCTCCCATAGACCCAACCCACTCAGTCTGCTGGCATCCTGAGAAACAGACCAATCTCCCACAGTCCAGGCGGCCCAAACCCCTCAGTCCTGCTACTACACAGGCCCTGCAGACAGCCAGCTGTTAATCCAGGGCGTTATATCACTATCACATTCTCCATACACAGAGAGAGCATCTCTTGCAAAGGTCGCTGCGCTGCCTTAATACTCTCACCATGTAATTGTCTGACCTCGTTTGAGCAATCGCCAACCAGAGAATCTGCCCAGAGTCCCAGACCGCAGGCTTCTTTTCTCTCCATTTCTCTTTTTTGATACAATAAGAAAATATGGACACATTTCAGGAAACTAGAAGTATGTCGCAAGTCACGACTTCACAGGAGAGGCATTTTAACAATTATTCAACATTTTTACCAAAATGCGTTTTTTGGCAGAAAGGCCTTCTGGAATATTTGTGACTCACCAGCTGGATTCGGTCTTATGTTGCAAAATGTGAATTGTTGTTTTTTCACATGGATAAAAGTAGAGACTCAGAGCTACACAATGGTATATCATACACTGCATTTGAGGAACAATGGGAAAGTAATTAAACTTATAAACTCACTTCTGATTAATTTGCCTTTGAATATTTTGGTATCTAGTGAAGAGCTCTTCTTTGTCTACCCCATTCAGCATCGTTCACACCCTCACCCTAAGCTTTAGACCCACCCATCTCATTTCGCTCTCGGAGCGCACACTTGACACACTGACCGATGAATTGTTTACCTCTGGATAACATGTAAACAGCCTAACTAGCTCTGCTGGCAACAATTTCATTACGCTTTTTTACACAGGTCACGTAACGTTAGCTAACGATCCAGCCAGCAAAAGTTAGCTAGTTAAACAACAATGAACAAAGTGCCAACAATGCCTAACATTAGGCTCTAACTAGAAAATCAAACAGCACTGGGAAACGAATAATAATGTCCGCTAGGGAGCAGTCAAGACAAGACATTTTTTACTACCAATTGGATATCACGAAATTGGGGAGAAAAAGGGGTAAAGAAAAAAGTGTTTTCATTTCAAGCTAAAGTGTACTGTTAGCTAGCTAACGTTAGCTGGCTGGCTCCCTAGCGACGTTATTATTTGTTTCCAGAGCCGTTTTCTTTTCTTGCTCATCGCTGCAACTCCCGTACGGACTCGGGAGAGGCGAAGGTCGAGAGCCATGCGTCCTCCGAAACACAACCCAACCAAGCCGCACTGCTTCTTGACACAAAGCACATCCAACCGGAAGCCAGCTGCCACAATGTGTCAGAGGAAACACCGTACACCTAGCGACCTGTTCAGCGTGCACTGCGCCCGGCCCACCACAGGAGTCACTAGTGCACGATGAGACAAGGATATCCCTGCCGGCCAAACCCTCCCTAACCCGGACAATTGTGCGTCGCCCCATGAGCCTCCCGGTCGGCTGGGCAGAGCCTGGGCTCGAACCCAGAATCTCTGGTGGCACAGCTAACACTGCGATGCAGTGCCTTAGACCACTGCGCCACCCGGAGGCCATGAAAACCCTTTTGTCAAAATTAGAAATTGTAAATTCTGAAAATGTAGCTCGCTAACGCTAGACTATCTTACCTGTCTACATCATCATGCATGATGGACGCATCTCCCTGTCAGCAATGCCATACCACGGTTGCCCTTAGTTTGAAGATGTAATCCAGAGACAGGTGTTTTCTCCATCTCTTTAGCTATCATACTCTAATTCCACTGATTCAAAACTTGATCCTCCAGAAAGCGGAGAGCAACACTTATGCAGCTCCGCTACACAATACATTTAAAAAAAAGCTGCTTCGACAGGATATACCAACATAGACTGACGAGCTCAAATAGACAGCAGCCTTCAATATGGCAAACCAATCCAAACTCCTCTCTCGGCATGTCCAGCCCACTC
>NC_036868.1:31683129-31769297 GCF_002910315.2 Salvelinus sp. IW2-2015 | reverse complement strand
TAATGAAGCTAGGTGAGGAGGGGAATTCTATCCAGCAGAGTGATCGGTGGTGCTTCTGGCCGCCTGAAAGCCGGCTTTTTTCAAAAAAGGCCAGATAGAGAGAAAATTATGAATTTGCTTCTAGTTTGGTGAAACCCCATTCCGCCCCATGCTTTAAGGGCTGGCAATTGCCAGGACCTCCACAATACCATATTATCATGACACTTATGCGATACATTCTTTTTGTATTGTGATTCGATACTGCCATGTATTGCATTCGATGTTCCAAACAAGTTGCTTACCATGTGCTGCAGACTGAATGAGAGAAGCAATGAGAATAACGAGTTTTGATCAGTCATGGAAATAAAAGTGCTGAAAAACAAATTGGCTCAGTACTTAAAAAGAAAATGGAGAACAAGCTAGCGAAGGAAAAATACTGGAGTTGTGGCAGTCATAAAAATTATATTGCGATATTGTCAAAAATATATTTAATCTTTATTTAACTCGGCAATCATTTAAGAACAAATTCCTATTTTCAATGTATGGACGCTACCCCTGGCAAACCCTAACCTGGACGATGCTGGGCCAATGTGCACCGCCTATGAACTCCCAATCATGGGCCGGTGGTATACAGCCGAATCGAATTAAGGTCTGTAGTACGCCTCTAGCACTGAGATGCAGTGCCGTAGACCGCTGCACCACTTCAGGAAGCAATATATGTAAAAAATAAATAACGATTATGTAACAGTCTTGATTTTTACCCCACCACAAAAAATTGCTTCATTTTCTGGAAAAGTCCTTTAACCCATGATATCAGTGCACAAAAATGATCTCCATTGAACAAAAAATAAGAATATTCCATATTTTAAGAGTCCAAATATAAGAAAAATAGCCTAATTGTCAACCCAAAATTCAGACAATCCCCTGAATTGGGTTGCACATCAAAATATCTTGAAGCATTCCTGCATGGACATCTTACGGTGAAACAACTTATTTCTTGAATACCATCAGTAGTTTACTACGGTTATCGCAAACTTTTTGGCCAGGAAACCTTTGTGATAGCAAATCATCGAGGACCCCCTCACAATCAAGAACATATAAAGGTACGTCTACATAATGTCTACATCTCTTGACATCAGAAACAAAATATTGCAGTTTAAAGTAATTTCCTGCAACTTCTACACATTTTGTCAGTGGGCAGGAGAATGTTTTGTTGTTGCAGCTTTAAGCTAAATCTGCATTCTTCACACAGGAGATAAACGCTGTTTCGTTTTAAAGCTACTTACAGTTGCCTTTATTGTTAAATACAAAGATTGGGAGGGGGCCATAGTTTGGAGTGGAAAATAATTGGTGAGACTGGATACAAATATTCCTGTGAGCCTATAGATTAATAATATTACTTGTTATTACACAGCTAAAACGGATCCCTTGGGCCAAAAATAGTTTAAATCTGTTGCTAATCCATTCAAGGGTTTTCTTTATTTTTTTACTATTTTCTACATTGTAGGATTAACTAGTGAATATATCAAAAACTATGAATTGACCCACATATGGAATCATATGGATTAACCAAAAACGTGTTAAACAAATCAAAATATTATTTATATAATTTGAGATTCTTCAAAATAGCCACCCTTTGCCTGGATAACATCTTTGCACACGTCTTGGCATTCTCCCAACCAGCTTCACGAGGTACTCAACCTGAATGCATTTCAATGAACAGGTGTGCCTTGTTAAAAGATACATTTGTGAAAATTTCTTTCCTTCTTAATGCGTTTGAGCCAATCAGGTTGTGTTCGTGACCAAGGTAGGGTGTATTACAGAAGATTACCCCTATTGAAGAAGACAAAGTCCATATTTTGCCAAGAACCTCACAACACAATGGTCAGAGGCTCATCCTTTTTTAATAACTGACAACTTGAGAAAAGAGTACACCCACATTTCTCTAAATACACGTGGGTGCTGTCTACTAGGGCACATGTCATTACAAAGATCTAGTCTGGCAACCACAGGGGCACATACTACACAACTTGAATATACTGTATATACCCAGTGATATATATAGACAAGTTAGCTTATCATGTTATATTCATGTGAGTTTTACTTTTCTATTTTTTCATTTCTTCTCATTATTGGAAGGGCCTATAATTAATTCATTTCACTGTTAGCCACACCTGCTTACACCGCATGTGAACAAATCAATTGGATTTTGAAAGCCAATGCAGACCAACATAACCTAACATATTATACAAAAACCCACGTACAGTAAATACACACTAACAGCATCAGACACATAAGCCAGCTTCACCAAGTGTCACTTCCTGGTGAACGCGGGAATGAGGAAGAGCTTCGGTTCGTTATTTGAAAAAGTTTTAGTTTGAAAGGGTATTGGAAAGTTCTGGTAGCTAGCTTAGCTTCTGATTTGGATCCCCACGCCGTTGCATCAGTTGCTGGGACTGCTTGTCTCTTTCCAGTTGATCCTCCGAACCAAGGACGGGTCTGAGGAGCTATTTGCGTCGCAGCTAGCTAGCTGCTAGCTAGCTGCAATCAAGCTTAGCGGGGTTTTCTTGAACGCAGCCCGCATCTGTTAGCCATGTGGCTGGGGACCGCGGATTGTTCCGGTTTGTGCTCGTCTGAGATCCCTACTGTTTGTTGTTTTCAATCTTCCTTCGTGACCTGCCCTGTCTGGAAACTGCGCAGGAGTAACAGGTCGTAACCTAACTTGCTAGCTAACCATGAACAAAGACCAAGCCGGGCGGAGTACCCGTTAGGACAGATGTGGCTCTCTATCACACATGAAGATCTTTAAACGAACAAAAAGAGACCTACAAAGCAGTTGTTACAAAACAACAGAAATAGATTCAAGTGTTTTGTCCAATACTCATGGATTCTTTTTTAAACTGTAAAAAAAAAAAAAAAAAAAAAAAAAAAAAAAAAAAAAAAAAAAAAAAAAAAAATGAATGGACGACCAGACCAGAGGTCCAGGAACTGAAGAACAGTTTGCAGTTCTCCCAGGCGTCAAGCTCGAGGTTTGCGAGATGACAGGCAATCTGTAAGTCCATTGAGAAGGACACAGTTCTGTTTGGAATCCATGAAACAATGTCAGAGAAATCAGATTATCTCGAGGGACAATCAAAGGAGGAACAACATGTTGTGGACAGAATTGCAGAATCTCCACATGAGAAATGACGGAGCTCTGAGGACAAAGTGAGGGAAATTGACTCTAGAAAATTGAAAATTGGAACCACAGGAAGACTGAGGTGAGTGCGCCCACCAGACTGGAAAACCCACCACCGCCCAGATGATACGCCCAGGCATAGTGGTCAAATTCCTGAGGTTCGAAGGACAGGTAGCTGTTCTGGAACAGACCAAGAACTTTGAAAGAACGTATATCTTGCCTCAACGAGGGTACTATCCCTGAAGCTGTGCGCCAGAAGAGGAAAGAACTATCCCAGCCATGAAAGCTGCCAGAGAGCCATGGGACATTGCTGACATCCGCTGATTGACAGTTCAATGTCCACCCTTCCCGTCCCAAAAGCCTGGAAAGATGAGAGAGCCAGCTATTGGATTGCAGCTTCAACCCCCCCACACCACACACACCACGCACACAGTTAACCCACTGTTCGGCCCAGTAAGGCCGTCATTGTAAATAAGAATTTGTTCTTAACTACTCGCCTAGTTAAATAAAGTTCAAATAAAAAGCTGCAGCAGACCCAGAAACAGAGCGCAAGTTTTAGCTCTGAATTGTAATCAAGAGCTGCTTGATATAAATACATACATTGCCAGCCTCTATTGGTTAAGATTAGGAAGACTGACTGCATGCACTTCTTTTTATAAGAAACATTAATGTGTTGAAATCCCAATTGTTTCATACTCAACTTACACACACAAGCTCTGACACACACACACTTATCCCACCGAACATAACCCCAGGGTCTTTCACAGTCCCCAAATCCAGAACAAATGTCAAGAAAGCGTACAGATTATATAGAGCCCTTATGCATGGAACTTCCTTCCATCTCATACTGCTCAAATAAACAGCAAACCTTTTTTCAAAAAACAGATAAAGCAACAACCTCATGGCACTAAACGCCTCTCCCCTATTTGACCTATATATTGTTGTATGTATTGATACGTAGACTACGTGTGCCTTTTTAATTTTTTTTATGTAGTTCTGTCCTTGAGCTTGTGCTTGTCTATTGATGTTCTGTATTATGTTTTCATGTTTTGTGTGACCCCAGAAGAGTAGCTGCTGCTTTTGCAACAGCTAATGGGATCCTATAAAATACAACACAAAAATAGACATAAAGAAGAGACATTTGGTTACAGCGCTCTGTGTCCATGCGCCTCCCCAAACAACAAACACCCCCAAAAGGCAGGAGGCGAAACACAAAAAACACCACACATATTAAGGCTTTGTCTGTCAGCTCCTGTGTTCCCGCCAGCTTCTCTTCTTTCCTTGCCCTCCTGGTTTTGGCCCTCGCCTGTCCTCGCTCTGTACGCCTGCCTGGACCACTCTGCCTGCCCCTGACCCTGAGCCTGCCTGCTGACCGTACCCTTGCCCCATCTCTGGTTATGACCCCTGCCTGCCTTGACCTGTCTCGTTACCTGCCCCTCGGACTATTAAGCCATGTTTATTTCAACGTGTCTGCAGTGCTGGGTCTTACCTTGATTCCTGAATAGTGATTGGACTAAGTAAGCATGTTCAATGGATTCTGGGAAACCAGCTCTATGCATGTAACAAACAGACACAGCGGTAGCCTATACATCAGTTCTCCACACAGAAAGGTCAAGCAGAGCAGTGTAGGGCGTGGGAAGTGGGCGTGGTGACCAGGGGTCAGGGGTGGTCATATCATGACAATCTGCGTCCCTCCAGCATAAAACAATCACCACATGCACACGGGCCTGAGACAATGCCCAAAGAGACCACACAATACCCCCACAACGACACCACACTGAGACCTGCCAACGAATGCCACAGTAACCACCACACACTGAAAATAACACTGTCACCAACAGCTTCAACCAGTCTAACACAATGCAATGAGGGGGGCTTAACGAAACTCTTACACAAATGTAACAACCTAGCCTAACACAAGACAAGTGTCTTGAAACCGCATTAGCCCTAGCCTCAATGTGGCGATCTCCTGGGTCCAAACACAACCCCTACAGGAACACCCAGAATCACTTTGAACACTTGAACACTACGACTTAGAACAGGACCAAAGAAAAATAAGCCCCAAATAACCCCAGCCCAAACGTATAGTCATAAACCAGAACCAGGATTACAAATGCAAGCTGCAAACCATCTTAGCGGACACACCATATGCAGGGGATGTCATCAACACAAACAAGAAAATCAAGGAGAAAACCCCAATATATTTAACACCAAGAACCAAACACCTCTCGAACAAAGAACTAAAATATATCCCAGACTGAGGCCTTGAGTTGTTACCCAACACAGCCTACATCAGAATGGGTCGCGAGACCTGCCATTGGCCTATTCATGCTTTGCCACAATGTCACCTGATCCTTTAATGCCTCTCAATCCTGCATGTTTACAAGACGGAAAAAGATACTGTACACATACCAAAAGAGCGAGCAGATAGAGAGAATCTGAAGTCAAATGTTTACTGATGATATGGTGCTTTTTGTCCTCAACCAAGGAGGGTCTTACAGCAGCACCTAATCTTGTAAGACTGGGCCCTGACAGCAATGTCAGTAATAAAAAAATAATGGTGTGGTTAAAAAAAGATCCAGGAACACAAATACAAATTCCATCTGGACACTGTTGCCCTAGGGCATAATATATATATATATATAATATATATAACCTACATTGGCCTAAACATCAGCACCACAGGTAACTTCCACAAAGCTGTCTAAGATCTGAGAGACAAGGCAAGAATGGCTTTCTTACGCATCAAAAGTAACATTTCATTCGACATCCCAATTAGGATCTGGTAAAAATACATTAAATCAGTATAAGAACCCATTACCCAATATGGTTGTGAGGTCTGGGGTCCACTCATCAATCAAGAATTAGAAAATGTGACAAACACCAAATTGAGACAGAATGCAGGAATCTGGCAAAAACATCCTCCGTGACAATGTAAAAAACACAAAATAATGCATGCAGAGCAGAATTATGCCGATTACCTGCTAATGATCAAAATCCAGAAAAGAGCTGTTTAAACCACAACCATCCATAACAAAGCCATCACCTACAGAGAGATTAACCAGAGAATAGTCCCCTAAGCAAGCTGGTTCTGGGCTCTGTTCACAAACAGACCACAAAGAGCCCCAGGACTGCAATAGAAACACAATTAGCCAAACCAAATCATGTCAAAATAAAATGATAAATTACTTGACACATTGGGGAAAAAATTACCAAAAAACAGAGCAAACTATAATGCCATTTCGCCCTAAACAGAGAGTACACAATGGCAGAATACCTGACCACTGTGATAGACCTAAAAGTAAGGAAAGCTTTGACTATGTACAAACTCAGTGAGCATAGCTTTGCTATTGAGAGCAGCCGCTGTAGGCAGACCTGGCTCGCAAGAGAAGACAGGCTATCTGCACACTGGCCACAAAATTGGGTGGAAATTGAACTGCACTTCGTAACCTCCTGCCAAATGTGATGACCATATAAGAGGCACATATTCCTCATATTACACAGACCTCCAAGAATTTGAAACAAATCCAACTTGGATAAACTCCCATATCTATTGTGAAATACAACAGTGTGCTTTCACAGCAGCAAGATGTGTGACCTGTTGTCATAAGAAAAGGGCAACCATTGAAGAACCAAAACACCATTGTAAATACAACCCATATGTATGTTAATTTTCCCTTTTTACTTTAACTATGTTGCACATCATTATAACATGTACAGATCCATAATGGCATTTGGAATGCGTCTATTCCTTTGACACTTTAGTGAGTAATGTGTACTGTTCATTTCACTTGCTTTGGCAAGTAAACATATATTTGTTTCCGCTGCCAATAAAACCCTTTGAATTTAATTGAGAGAAACAGACACACACGGGATGTTTGTTGCTTGGCCAGGGCAGGCGGAAAAAAGTGAAATCCATGCACAGGCATTGCTTTGCATTCAGTTCAGTGCATGGGAAATTATTTTCTTGAAGCGCAAGAGGCCAAAGCAAGGGGTAAAGCGTGGATGTCTGGCGCCCTGTAGTGCACGGTTATGATAACAGCCTTGTTTATTCTGAACATTATTGCAGTGACATAAGCCTAAAGGTTATGGTGGTTAGGTTGCCTAAAGAATACAATGTGGAGTTTGAAATACAGTGAAAAGGTACACACACATGTCACACACAAAAGATGTGGACACCACTTCAAATGGATGGATTCGGCTATTTCAGCCACACCTGTTGCTAACAGGTGTATAAAATCGAGCACACAGCCATGTAATCTCCATAGACAAACAGTGGCAGTAGAATAAGCCTTACTGCAGAGCTCAGTGACTTTCAACGTGGCACCGTTATAGCATGCCACCTTTCCAACAAGTCAGTTTGTCAAATTTCTGCCCTACTAGAGCTGCCCCGGTCAACTGTAAGTGCTGTTATTGTGAAGTGGAAACGTCTAGGAGCAACAGCGGCTAGCGTGAAGTAGTAGACCACACAAAGCTCACAGAACGCCTGTCCCTCCGTTGCAACACTCACTACCGAGTTCCAAACTGCCTCTGGAAGCAATGTCAGCACAATAACTGTTTTGTCGGGAGCATCATAAAATGGGTTTCCATGGCCGAGCAGCTGCACACAAGCCTAAGATCACCATGGTGCAGATACTTGAATTGTGTAAAGCTCGCCGCCATTGGACTCTTGAGCAGTGAAACGCGTTCTCTGGAGTGATGAATCACGCTCACCATCTGGCAGTACGATGGATGAATCTGGGTTTGGCGGATGTCAGGAGAACGCTACCTGCCGAATGCATAGTCCAACTATAAAATTGGTGGGGGTAAAAAGGAAACTGGTTCTCTAGCAGATTAGTAGGAATGGCTCACCCAGTTTTCAAGAATGGCCTTTTTCCCTTTATTCAGAGTTACAACCTCTCACTTTTGGTTATTTGAAAATGAAAATTACCACAAAAATGGGAAGAGGCAAGTTGAAAGGGGAGAAAGTAAGGAACTTGTCTGTCGGCCCTGCATTAAAGACCAAAATCGGTCAAAGAAAAACGATATTACCAGTTTAATTTAAGGACCAACAAAAAATTGACAGTTGTGCCATACAGTTTGCAAAATCGTTAGGAAGAGTTTTTCAATGTACCGATTCCAGACCATGGTTATGAACTTATACTTAAAACGATGCCGGATTCAATACTTTGAGTTGTTTCTATTTAAATTATAATACAAAATTGCAACATCAGAAGCTACAGTATATACAGTGCATTTGGAAAGTATTCAGACCCATTTTTCCACATTTTGTTACGTTACAGCCTTATTCTAAAATTGATTAAATACATTTTTTCCTCAATCTACACAAAATACCCTATATTGAAAAATCTAAAACAGGTTTGTAGAAATGTTTGCAAATGTATTAAAAAACATAAATACCTTATTTACCTGTGGTGTGTGTGTGTGTGTGTGTGTCCTTATGGACTGTACTGTCAGAATGCTGTACAACTACACTGAAAGAATATATAAAAGCAACATGTAAGTGTTGGTTCCATGTTTCATGAGCAGAAATAAAAAATCCCAGAAGTTTTCCATACGCACAAAAAGCTTATTTTTCTCAATTTTGTGGACACATTTATATATCCCTGTTAGTGAGCATTTCTCCTTGCCAAGATAATCTATCCACCTGACAGGTGTCATATATCAAGAAGCTGACTGCACCTTGTACTGGGAACAACAAAAGGACACTTTAAAATTTGCAGTGTTTGTTACACAATGCCACATACAGTGCATTCGGAAAGTATTCACTCCTTGACTTTTAAACACATTGTTACGTTACAGACTTATTCTAAAATGGATTAAATAAATAAAAATCCTCATTCATCTCCACACCATACCCCATAATGACAAAGGGAAAACAGGTTTTTAGAAATGTTTGCAAATGTATTAAACATAAAAAAATGAAATACCTTACTACATAAGTATCAGACCTTTGCTATGAGACTTGACATTGAGCTCAGGTGCATCCTGTTTACATTGATCATCCTTGAGATGTTTCTAGAACATGATTAGACTCCACCTGTGGTAAATGCAATTGATTGGAACACACAACACATCACAGTTGAAAAAATATATGCAAATAGAAATCAAAACCGGATGGTGTTCTGAGATAGGAGGTTGAGGGCTTTAACCTTTATTTAACTAGGCAACTAGGGTAGCTGAAGGGTGGGACTAAAAAACAATCAAACGATAACTAATGTAAAATATACTGTGACTGTAAAATGCATATAGTATGTATAAGCTGGAAGTAGAAGCCTAAATGTGTTGTCCATTCATTTACTACAATTAGGGGAGGGTGGTAGCGTTAGGGGAAAATAATAAAAGGAAAAAATATATTTTTAAATAATAATAATATACAGTACCAGTCAAAAGTTTGGACACACCTACTCATTCAAGGGTTTTCTTTATTTAAAAAATGTTATACATTGTAGAATAATAGTGAATATATCAAATCTATGAAAATAACACATATGGAATTATGTGAGTAACCAAAAAGTGTTAAAACAATTCAAAATATATTTTATATTTGAGATTTTAAAGTAGCCACTGCCTTGATGACAGCTTGGCACATTTTTGGCATTCTCTAAACCAGCTTCACGAGGAAGTCACCTGGAATGCATTTCAATTAACAGGTGTGCCTTGTTAAATGTTAATTTGTGGAATTTAATTTCCTCCTTGATGCATTTGCGCCAATCAGTTGTGTTGTGACAAGGTAGTGGTGGTATGATAGCCCTATTTTGCAAAAAAAAAACAAGTCCATATTATGGAAAGAACAACTCAAATAAGCAAAAAGAAACGACAGTCCATCAGTACATTAACACATGAAGGTCAGGCAATCTGGAACATTAAGAACTTTGAAAGTTTCTTCAAGTGCAGTCGCAAAAACCATCAAGCGCTATGATGAAACTGGCTCTTTTGAGGACCGCCACAGGAAAGGAAGACCCAGAGTTACCTCTACTGCAGAGGATAAGTTCATTAGTGTTACCAGCCTCAGAAATTGCAGCTCAAATAAACGCTTCACAGAGTTAAAGTAACAGACACATCTCAACATCAACTGTTCAGAGGGAGACTGCGTGAACCAGGGCTTCATGTCCAATTGCTGCAAAGAAACCACTACTAAAAGGACACCAATAAGAAAAAGAGACTTTGCTTGGTCCAAGAAACACGAAGCAATGGACATTAGACCGGTGGAAATCTGTTTCTTTAGTCTGTGAGTACAAATGTGCGATTTCTGGTTCCAACCACCATGTCTATGTGAGACGCAGAGTAGGTAAAAGGATGATCTCTGCATGTGTGGTTTGCACCGTGAAGCATGATGCTGTGATGGTGTGGGTGCTTTGCTGGTGACACTGACTGATTTATTTAGAATTCAAGGCACATTTAACCAGCTGGCTACCACAGCATTCTGCAGCGATATATGTGGGAACTCCTTCAAGACTGTTGGAAAAGCCTTCCAGGTGAAGCTGGTTGAGAGAATGCCAAGAGTGTGCAAAGCTGTCATCAAAGCAAAGGGTGGCTACTTTCAAGAATCTCAAATATATTTCAAATCAAATCAAAGTCTATTTGTCACGTGCGCCGAATACAACAGGTGTAGACCTTAAAGTGAAATGCTTTAAGTGAAATGCTTACTTACATGCTCTAACCAATAGTGCGAAAAAAAGGTATGTGTGTGTGTGTGTTGTGTGTGTGTGTTGTGTGTGTGTGTGTGTGTGTGTGTGTGTGGGTAAGTAAAGAAAAAAAACAACAGTAAAAAAAGATATTTGAAAATAAGAGTAGCAAGGCTATATACAGACACCGGTTAGTCAGGCTTATTGAGTAGTATGTACATGTAGGTATGGTTAAAGTGAATATGCATATATGATGAACAGAGAGTAGCAGCAGCGTAAAAGAGGGGTTGGGGGGGCACACAATGCAAATAGTCTGGGTAACCATTTGGTTACTCTTCAGGAGTCTTATGGTTTGGGGTAAAAACTGTTGAGAAGCCTTCTTGTCCTAGACTTGGCACTCCGGTACCGCTTGCCATGCGGTAGTAGAGAGAACAGTCATGACTGGGTGGGCTGGGTCTTTGACAATTTTTAGGGCCTTCCTCTGGCACCGCCAGGTGTAGAGGTCCTGGATGGCAGGCAGCTTGCCCCAGTGATGTACTGGGCCATCACAACTACCCTCTGAAGTGCCTTGCGGTCAGAGGCCAAGCATTTGCCGTACCAGGCAGTGATGCAACCGGTCAGGATGCTCTCGATGTTGCAGCTGTAGAACCTTTTGAGATCTCAGGACCCATGCCAAATCTTTTTAGTTTCCTGAGGGGGAATAGGCTTTGTCGTGCCCTCTTCACAACTGTCTTGGTGTGTTTGGACCATTCTAGTTTGTTGTTGATGTGACACCAAGGAACTTGAAGCTCTCAACCTGCTCCACTACAGCCCTGTCGATGAGATAGGGTGCGTGCTCGGTCCTCCTTTTCCTGTAGTCCACAATCACGGTGTGAATGTTGCCTGTAATCCATGGCTTCTGGTTGGGGTATGTACGTACAGTCACTGTGGGGACGACGTCCTCAATGCACTTATTGATAAAGCCAGTGACTGATGTGATGTATTACTCAATGTCATCGGGAAGAATCCCGGAACATGTTCCAGTCTGTGATAGCAAAACAGTCCTGTAGTTTAGCATCTGCTTCATCTGACCACTTTTTTATAGACCGAGTCACTGGTGCTTCCTGCTTTAATTTTTGCTTTTAAGCAGGAATCAGGAGGATAGAGTTGTGGTCGGATTTACCAAATGGAGGGCGAGGGAGAGCTTTGTACGCGTCTCTGTGTGTGGAGTACAGGTGATCTAGAATTGTTTTCCCTCTGGTTGCACCTTTAACATGTTGATAGAAATTTGGTAGAACTGATTTAAGTTTCCCTGCATTAAAGTCTCCGGCCACTAGGAGCGCCGCCTCTGGGTGAGCGGTTTCCAGTTTGCTATTTCCTTATACAGCTGACTGAGTGGGGTCTTAGTGCCCGATCTGTTTGGTGGTAAATAAACAGCCACGAAAAGTATAGCTGAGAACTCTCTAGGCAAGTAGTGTGGCCTGCAATTTATCACAATATACTCTACTTCAGGCGAGCAAAATCTAGAGACTTCCTTAGATTTCGTGCACCAGCTGTTGTTTACAAATATGCACAGACCGCCCCCCTCGTCTTACCGGAGTGTGCTGTTCTATCTTGCCGGTGCAACGTATATCCCGCTAGCTGAATATCCATGTCGTCATTCAGCCACGATTCCGTGAAACATATTACATTTACAGTTTTTGATGTCCCGTTGGATGGATATTCGTGATCGTACCTCGTCTAGTTTATTGTCCAATGTTTGCACGTTGGCAAGTAATATTGACATTAACGGCAGCTTTCCTAACTCGTCTTCTGCGCGGGTCCGGACGAGGCATCCAGCTCTTCGTCCTCTGCGTTTCTTCCTTTTGCGAATAATTGGGATGTCTGCCCTGTGGGGTGTTTTGGAGAATACCGTGTGAGTCCTGCTTGTTGTTGAAAAAATCTTTGTCTAATCCGAGGTGAGTGATCGCTGTCCTGATATCCAGACGCTCTTTTCTGCTGTAAGATATGGTTGCAGAAACATTGTGTACAAAATAATTTACAAATATCGCGAAAAAAAACACATAGCACAATTGGTTAGGAGACTGTAAAACGGCAGCCATCTCCTCCGGCGCCATCTTTATACTTTATTTTGATTTGTTTAACACTTTTTGGTTACTACATGATTCCATATGTTATTTCATAGTTTTGATGTCGTCACTATTATTCTACAATGTAGAAAATAGTAAAAAATAAAGAAAAACCCTTGAAAGAGTAGGTGTCCAAACTTTTGACTGGTACTGCATTATCTAAAAACGATATATGGGGGATTGGAAATGATGCAGACAATTACACTGATAGAAGCCACAATCTATTTGTAATATTAAAGCTGATCCACCCAATAAAAAAAATAAAAAAACATTTTGTGGAGGAGGAAAATGGTCTGGGGCTGTTTTTCATGATTTGGGCTAGGCCCTTTAGTTCTAGTGAAAGGAAATATTAATGCTACAGCATACAATGACATTCTCCCGTACGGACTCGGGAGAGGCGAAGGTCGAGAGCCATGCGTCCTCCGAAACACAACCCAACCAAGCCGCACTGCTTCTTGACACAAAGCACATCCAACCCGGAAGCCAGCTGCACCAATGTGTCAGAGGAAACACCGTACACCTAGCGACCTGTTCAGCGTGCACTGCGCCCGGCCCACCACAGGAGTCACTAGTGCACGATGAGACAAGGATATCCCTGCCGGCCAAACCCTCCCTAACCCGGACAATTGTGCGTCGCCCCATGAGCCTCCCGGTCGGCTGMGGCAGAGCCTGGGCTCGAACCCAGAATCTCTGGTGGCACAGCTAACACTGCGATGCAGTGCCTTAGACCACTGCGCCACCCGGGAGGCCATGAAAACCCTTTTTGTCAAAATTAGAAATGTGTAATATCTGAAAATGTAGCTCGCTAACGCTAGACTATCTTACCTGTCTACATCATCATGCATGATGGACGCATCTCCCTGTCAGSAATGCCATACCACGGTTGCCCTTAGTTTGAAGATGTAATCCAGAGACAGGTGTTTTCTCCATCTCTTTAGCTATCATACTCTAATTCCACTGATTTCAAAACTTGATCCTCCAGAAAGCGGAGAGCAACACTTATGCAGCTCCGCTACACAATACATTTAAAAAAAAGCTGCYTTCGACAGGATTACCAACATAGACTGACGAGCTCAAATAGACAGCAGCCTTCAATATGGCAAACCAATCCAAACTCCTCTCTCGGCATGTCCAGCCCACTCATTATCTCAGCCAATCACGTGTGCCTTAATAACAAACTTGTATGCCATCTGTAAATACAAATACATTTGTTAAATTATGAGTCTAGTTGGTTTTGAACCAGAAAAAGAAAGGAACCTTCCCGCTAGCCATGAATGGCGGAGATAATGAATGGGCTGGACATGCCGAGAGATGAGTTTCGGATTGGTCTGCCGTGTAGCATCTTCTGTCTATAAAATGAGCTGCTTGTTATGTGTAGATAATCATTTCTACTGCAGTTTTTTTCGAAAGATATAACGTTAGCATGGAGAACTGCAAATATGTTGCTACTGCGCTCAATAACATTGCTGCCCTGAATTTATCAGGCGCTATCAACAAAGGTCAGTGGGAAAAAGTTGTGTTGGACTACTTTCAGGAGGACGATTGTAGCATGCTGACTCTCTCTGACTCTGAAAATGAATCAGACGATGAGGAAATCCCTGACTTAGGTYAAAACATTTTAATTGAAGAAGAGTCTTCTGATCGCAGTGACTGGGAAGAAACYGCGATCAACAGTATTGTTGTCATGGAAGAAGATGACCGAGTTTTGAAATCAGTGGAATATCTGGTAGAAGCAGAGCATGATAAGGAGATTAATACAATTCTGMCTTTTGATTGCAAATTCAGAGGGAGTTGAAAAGAGAATACCTGTCTCTGGATTACATCTTAAACTAAGGGCAACCATGGAATCCGTGACAGAGGGAGAAAGATCTGATGATTCTCATGGCATTGCACATGGTCAGTGTGAACCAGAGTGACTTGACACAACGGGCCAAGCAAGCTGTACAAACAAACAGAAACGACAAAGGATGTCTTTTTTAATGAAAGGGGTTGCAGTCTGTCGTGAAGCGTTTATCCATGTATACGGACGGGTTAGAGTCGAGCTACAGTTTCAGATATTATACGTTTATAATTTTGTCAGAAAGTTGTTTTCATTGTAAATTAAAGCTTACTGTTAGCTAGTTGACATTAAGTGGCTGGCTCGCTAGGTAACATTACGTGTACGATCTGTGTAGTACTATTATCTCAGAAATCCATTTGCATTGCTAGTTATAGCCTAATGTTAGCTAGCTAACTAACTAACTTTGAACATATCTAGATTGGGATTATGGTTCATTGTTTAGCTAGCTAGCTAGAGTTGAAGTCGGAAGTTTACATACACCTTAGCCAAATACATTTAAACTCAGTTTTTCACATTTCCTGACAAATTCCCTGTCTTAGGTCAGTTAGGATCACCAATTTATTTTAAGAATGTGAAATGTCAGAATAATAGTAGAGAGAATTATTTATTTAAGCTTTTTATTTTCTTTCATCACATTCGAAGTMGGTCAGAAGTTTACATACGCTCAATTTAGTATTTGGTAGCATTGCCTTTAAATTGTTTAACTTGGGTCAAATGTTTCAGGTAGCCTTCCACAAGCTTCCCACAATAAATTGAGGGGATTTTGGCCCATTCCTCCTGACAGAGCTGGTGTAACTGAGTCAGGTTTGTAGGCCTCGTTGCTCGCACACACTTTTTCAGTTCTGCCCACAAATGTTCTATAGGATTGAGGTCAGGCCTTTGTGATGGCCACTCCAATACCTTGACTTTGTTGTCCTTAAGGCATTTTGCCACAACTTTGGAAGTATGCATGGGGTCATGCTTGGGGTCTACCAGACGATGGTTGCTGACTGTAAGACCACCTGTCAAGACCAGCAGTTGTCTCTGGGGGGCCCTACTGAACCACCAACCAAAGACATCAGGATGCATTACAGCTTTGATTTTGCTCAACAAGTAAGCAACATTTCTTCCTTTTATGATAGWTAAACAACAAAATATATACAGTACCAGTCAAACGTTTGGACAGCTACTTATTCGAGAGTTTAAAAAAAAATGTTCTACTATTTGCTACTTTGTAGAAAAATTGTGAAGATATCAAAACGATGAAATAACACATATGGAATCATGTATTAACCAAAAGTGTGTTAAAAAATCTAAATATATTGTATATTTGAGATTCTTCAAAGTAGCCAACCTTTGCCTTGATGACAGCTTTGCACACTCTTGGCATTCTCTCAACCAGCTTCACGAGAAATGCTTTTCCAACAGTCTTGAAGGAGTTCCCACATATGCTGAGTATTTGTTGATTGCTTTTCCTTCACTCTGCGGTCCGACTCATCCCGAACCATCTCAATTTGGTTGAGGTCGGGGATTGTGGAGGCCAGGTCATCTGATGCAGCACCATCACTCTCCTTCTCGGTCAAATAGCCCTTACAAAACCTGGAGGTGTTTTTTGGGTCATTTCCCTGTTGAAAAACAGATGATAGTCCCACTAAGCGCACTCCTTCAAGACTTCAAGACKTTTTGTATTCGGTGCATGTGGCAAACACAATTATTTTTTATTTTTCAGTTCATGGAACATGGGACCAACACTTTACATGTTGCATTTATATTTTTGTTCAGTGTATATGTAAAAAAAAAAAAATATGAAAAGCTTTAAGCTAATAACACTTRCTCCCTAGAAGGCTTTTCCTACTAGCATTGTATGATAGATTACAAAATACTTTTAATTACAGTGTCATTTTTACAAACTTGTGGCAATGAGTCTGGCTTCTTCTGATCAGATCCAAAATGTGTCCCATCTGTCTGTTTAGAAGCTCATGTAGATAATAGGAACTAAAGAACATGGTAAAACAGGATCAACTGAGATCATTTATTGTCCCCAATAATGAAATTGTATGTTAGTCACACGCAATATCACAGACACCACTGGCCCGATTTTGACGAAACATGGGTGAATGATGCATCTTGCCATGGAGATGCGAAATTAAAATGACACTGAATGGCCGATTAGTCGTGGGGGATTACATGTTTACTGTTGCCTTGTTTTACTTTGTGTGTGTGTCTGTAAAGAAGCTGTGCTCCTACATTCATCGACTCAACCTCTAATGAAAGCACAATGCTAACAAGACCAGGGTGACCTTCTGACCGCTGTTGCTTATGTTGCCAGGGTGAGCTGTTCTGACCTCAGAGCATTGACCTCTCTGAACCCCCTATACAGCGATGGCTTGTAGAACTCGACCCCCCTGCCCAGCCCTACTATCCCGCAGACATATTTGGACCATGCTCCCCTAACCCTTCACCCCCAGCAGTCTCCAGTACAGAACACAACACCAGAAAAATATGAGCCCACTCCTTTCACTGCAACTGTCAACACTGTCCTACATATTCAGAGGCTGCCTCCTCGGAAAATATAGCCACACGACAGCTGCTTATTTTATGTCATGGGCAATTCTATAAAATGCAGATTGTATTTTAGGATGTATCTGAACGAGAGAAGCTATTTCTATTTTAAAAAATAGCCTCCATTTACAAACACATAACCCAATATTCTCTCAGGCTTTAAGACATTATTCCACTTCATGCTTGAAAGGAAACTACATTATTCAAAGGTCATTGATATAATCCCTGGGTTGTTAACTACAGGGGTATTACAGAAGGATTCTTCTCACTAAACAGGAAACCCTCACATTGGAGAATATTGTTGGAGGGGGGCAGCTGTGTGATTAGACTAGCCGGACTGCCTGCCATGTGCTCTCCAAGATTTTCTCTTAATCTTCAGATCCGCCAGAATCAGAGGTCCATCCGCCTGAACCTCTGTGGGACCAGAGCACAGGGATGCTGAGGGACAGATGTGCAGGGCTCATAAATGCAACCTTTGGCAAGCACTCAACAATGGCAGCTTAACATAATTTGGAAATGCCAGACGGTGGTGCATACCCTCAGTGGCACACTGTTAAACCACAAAGCAGCTTTCTCTTTGACCCTCGCCCTTTTGCTCTCTCTGTCACCCGGATACACTTTTAGACACAAACATGAATTAATCCTGGAACCTAACAGGGTTTTGTCTATAATGAATATAATCCTGAGCCATATCGTCATGAGCTGTTCTGATGGTTTGTTCTTGTAGACAGATTACACTTTTATCTGGAGAGGATACAGGCTCTGTACACCAACTTATGTTAAATTACAAATCATTTAGGGCCTATTCTATAGCGTGCATTGTTTAACCTATTTTCCCATGCATGCAACAAATGGCAATATTTATAATAGTCAAAGACACCCCTATGATGATTAACACGGCAAAGTTTCCCTATGCACTGATGCTGTTATTTATAGTTTTTAAACGACCGGTATAATTAAGACAGAAAACACGAGATAGGGTCAAGATCAGAGATTAGGTTATTGTCATTTTCCTTTAGTGTTTTACATTTACATTTACATTTAAGTCATTTAGCTGACGCTCTTATCCAGAGCGACTTACAATTTGGAAAGTTCATACATATTCATCCTGGTCCCCCCGTGGGGAATGAACCCACAACCCTGGCGTTGCAAGCGCCATGCTCTACCAACTGAGCCACACGGGACCCGTGTGGCTCAGTTTTGCTGGTTACATAGTTATTGACCATGTTCAGTAGTCAATAATACAGTTGCCAGGAGCCCCTTCAGCATTATGATAGTGTACAATAATCTCCATCCATTGCAGCCCACACCTGTCAATGGTGATCCGTTGAGATCGGAGGTGTGCACAGGGCTTAATAACCAGACAACAGCAAAACAAAGAGCTCACTCTGCCTAGCTACATGAATAAAGGTATTATGACTGTAGGCTAAACATATTGCTACAGACCAACTACTCTTCCTACATGATGTCTATTTATAAACAGAAAGATGATGTAGACTAACACTTTAGAAAACAGACTGGGACGTAGAACACCACGAACAACTGCATCATTGGCAACAGTAGTGGTACAGCCGCTGCCGCATCAGAGCAGCACCACATCTGTCGGCCTTGCAATGCGTCTTCTCCTACCTGGACATTCCATAGCAGCCAAAAGCAACACTCTCTGACATCATCGAAGGGGCACTGCTTGGACAGCATGAGTAGACGGGCCAGGATGTCATTCAGGTCGCTGGTGGGGTGACCTACGGTAGCTGGAGGAGAGGGAACAGCGGCTGGTATGGGTCCTATACTCTCCACTCTCTGCATCACCTCCTGGCTGATGTGCTCCATTGCCGTGTCTCTGGATCTCGCGTCACGGCTGCCCAGCGCGTCCCATCTGACCGTGGCATCCTGATCCTGGATGTCCGTCGTATTCAGATTCTCTTGATCTCTCGTGGTATATGAAGTGCACGGTGATATAAAGTACATAAGTAAAAATACTTTAAAGTACTACTTAAGTCGTTTTTGGAGGTGTCTGTACTTTACTATTTATATTTTTGACAACTTTTACTTCACTCCATTTCTAAAGAAAATATTGGAGTGTTGGAGTGTGACCCTGGCTTCGCTTAATGAATATAAGGAATTTGAAATGATTTCTACTTTTATTTCTACTTTTGATACTTTTGATACTTACCAAATACTTTTTGACTAATACTCAAGTAGTATTTTACTGGGTGACTTTAACTTTTACTTGAGTAACTTTCTATTAAGGCATCTATACTTTCCCCAAGTTTGACAATTGGGTACTTTTTCCACCACTGGAAGTGCATGAAATGCCAACCGTTGTCAAATACTCATAGACGCTAAAATATTTTATCTATAGCCTACCACCAAATGCATTCAATAGACAGCAGTTAGTACAATACATTTTTTTTTATTTTTTTTATTTTTTTTTATTTAACCTTTATTTAACCAGGTAGGCAAATTGAGAACACGTTCTCATTTACAATTGCGACCTGGCCAAGATAAAGAAAGCAGTTCGGCACATACAACAACACATAGTTACACATGGAGTAAAACAAACATATAGTCAATAATACAGTGAAAAAAATAAGTCTATATACAATGTGAGCAAGTGAGGTGAGATAAGGGAGGTGAAGGCAAACAAATTATAGTATAAAAAATAAAAATATAAAAAGGCCATGGTGGCGAAGTAAATACAACACAGCAAGTAAAATAAAAAATAAAAACACTGGAATGGTTGGTTTGCAGCGGAAGAAAGCGCAAAGTAGAGACAGAAATAATGGGGTGCAAAGGAGCAAAATAAATAAATAAATACAGTAGGTAAAGAGGTAGTTGTTTGGGCTAAATTATAGATGGGCTATGTACAGGTGCAGTAATCTTATGAGCTGCTCTGACAGCTGGTGCTTAAAGCTAGTGAGGGAGATAAGTGTTTCCAGTTTCAGAGATTTTTGTAGTTCGTTCCAGTCATTGGCAGCAGAGAACTGGAAGGAGAGGCGTCCAAAGGAAGAATTGGTTTTGGGGTGACTAGAGAGATATACATGCTGGAGCGCGTGCTACAGGTAGGTGCTGCTATGGTGACCAGCGAGCTGAGATAAGGGGGACTTTACCTAGCAGGGTCTTGTAGATGACCTGGAACCAGTGGGTTTGGCGACGAGGATGGACGAGGGCCAGCCAACGAGAGTGTACAGGTCGCAGTGGTGGGTAGTATATGGGGCTTTGGTGACAAAACGGATGGCACTGTGATAGACTGCATCCAATTTATGAGTAGGGTTTTGGAGGCTATTTTGTAAATGACATCACCGAAGTCGAGGATTGTAGGATGGTCAGTTTACAAGGGTATGTTTGGCAGCATGAGTAAAGGATGCTTTGTTGCGGAATAGGAAGCCAATTCTAGATTTAACTTTGGATTGGAGATGTTTGATGTGAGTCTGGAAGGAGAGTTACGGTCTAACCAGACACCTAGGTATTTGTAGTTGTCCACATATTCTAAGTCAGAGCCGTCCAGAGTAGTGATGTTGGACAGGCGGGCAGGTGCAGGCAGCGATCGGTTGAAGAGCATGCATTTAGTTTTCCTTGTATTAAGAGCAATTGGAGGCCACGGAAGGAGAGTTGTATGGCATTGAAGCTCGCCTGGAGGGTTGTTAACACAGTGTCAAAAGAAGGGCCAGAAGTATACAGAATAGTGTCGTCTGCGTAGAGGTGGATCAGAGAATCACCAGCAGCAAGAGCGACATCATTGATGTATACAGAGAAGAGAGTCGGTCCAAGAATTGAACCCTGTGGCACCCCCATAGAGACTGCCAGAGGCCCGGACAACAGACCCTCCGATTTGACACACTGAACTCGATCAGAGAAGTAGTTGGTGAACCAGGCGAGGCAATCATTAGAGAAACCAAGGCTGTCGAGTCTGCCGATGAGGATGTGGTGATTGACAGAGTCAAAAGCCTTGGCCAGGTCAATGAATACGGCTGCACAGTATTTTTCCTATCGATGGCGGTTAAGATATCGTTTATGACCTTGAGCGTGGCTGAGGTGCACCCATGACCAGCTCTGAAACCAGATTGCATAGCGGAGAAGGTATGTGGGGATTCGAATGGTCGGTAATCTGTTTGTGACTTGGCTTTCGAAGACCTTAGAAAGGCAGGTAGGATAGATATAGGTCTGTAGCTGTTAGGGTCAAGAGTGTCCCCCCTTTGAAGAGGGGGATAACCGCAGCTGCTTTCCAATCTTGGAATCTCAGACGACACGAAAGAGAGGTTGAAGAGGCTGGTAATAGGGGTGGCAACAATTTCAGCAGATAGTTTTAGAAAGAAAGGGTCCAGATTATCTAGCCCGGCTGATTTGTAAGGGTCCAGATTTTGCAGCTCTTTTAGAACATCAGCTGACTGTATTTGGGAGAAAAGAAATGGGGAAGGCTTGGGCGAGTAGCAGAGGGGAGGGCAGTGCTGTTGTCCGGGGTGGGGGTAGCCAGGTGAAAGCATGGCCAGCCGTAGAAAAATGCTTATTGAAATTCTCAATTATAGTGGATTTGTCGGTGGTGACAGTGTTTCCTATCTTCAGAGCAGTTGGAAGCTGGGAGGGGGTGTTCTTATCTCCATGGACTTACAGTGTCCCAGAACTTTTTTGAATTTGTGTTGCAGGAGGCAAATTTCTGCTTGAAAAAGCTAGCCTTGGCTTTTCTAACTGCCTGTTATATTGGTTTCTGGCTCCCTGAAAAGTTGCATATCACGGGGGCTGTTCGATGCTAATGCAGAACGCCATAGGATGTTTTTCTGTTGGTTAAGGGCAGTCAGAGTCAGGAGAGAACCAAGGGCTATATCTGTTCCTGGTTCTAAATTTCTTGAATGGGCGATGCTTATTCAAGATGGTGAGGAAGGCATTTTTTAAAAAATGACCAGGCATCCTCTACTGAAGGGATGAGATCAATATCCTTCCAGGATACCTCGGCCAGGTCGATTAGAAAAGCCTGCTCGCTGAAGTGTTTCAGGGAGCGTTTGACAGTGATGAGTGGAGGTCGTTTGACCGCTGACCCATTACGGATGCAGGCAATGAGGCATGATCGCTGAGATCTTGGTTGAAAACAGCAGAGGTGTATTTGGAGGGCAAGTTTGTTAGATGATATCTATGAGGGTACCCGTGTTTACGGAATTGGGGTGGTACCTGGTAGGTTCATTGATAATTTGTGTGAGATTGAGGGCATCAAGCTTAGATTGTAGGGTGGCTGGGGTGTTGAGCATGTTCAATTTAGGTCGCCTAGCAGCACGAGCTCTGAAGATAGATGGGGGGCAATCAGTTCACATATAGTGTCCAGAGCACAGCTGGGGCAGAGGGTGGTCTATAGCAGGCGGCAACGGTGAGAGACTTGTTTTTAGAGAGGTGGATTTTTAAAAGTAGAAGTTCAAATTGTTTGGGAACAGACCTGGATAGTAAAACAGAACTCTGCAGGCAATCTTTGCATAGATTGCAAACACGCCCCTTTGGCCGTTCTATCTTGTCTGAAAATCTTGTAGTTGGGGATGAAATGTCAGAATTTTAGTGGTCTTTCTAAGCCAGGATTCAGACACGGCTAAAACATCAGGGTTGGCAGAGTGTGCTAAAGCAGTGAACAAAACAAACTTGGGAGGAGGCTTCTAATAACATGCATGAAGCCAAGGCTATTACGGTTACAGAAGTCATCAAAGAGAGCGCCTGGGAATAGGAGTGGAGCTAGGTACTGCAGGGCCTGGATTCACCTCTACATCACCAGAGGAACAGAGGAGGAGTAGGATAAGGGTACGGCTAAAAGCTATGAGAATTGGTCGTCTAGAACTTCTAGAGCAGAGAGTAAAAGGAAGTTTCTGGGGGCGATAAAATAGCTTAAAGGAATAATGTACAGACAAAGGTATGGTAGGATGTGAATACAGTGGAGGTAAACCTAGGTATTGAGTGATGATGAGAGAGATATTGTCTCTAGAAACATCATTGAAACCAGGTGATGTCATCGCATATGTGGGTGGTGGAACTGAGAGGTTGGATATGGTATAGTGAGCAGGGCTAGAGGCTCTACAGTGAAATAAGCCAATAAACACTAACCAGAACAACAATGGACAAGGCATATTTACATTAAGGAGAGGCATGCTTAGACGAGTGATCAATAAGGGTCCAGTGAGTAGAGGTTGGTTGGGGTCACGGCGATCCAGACAGCAGGCCGGGTAGATGGCTATCGGTAGCAAGATAGCATAGGATGGAGGTCTAATTGTAGAAAGTTAGTTATGAAAGTTCTTGACAAATATGTCAAAACTTGAACAACGTGGCTAGAGGGTTTCCCCCTATTATGCAAAAGAAAAGAACACATTTTGACTGAATAAAAAGGACATTGTTTGAATTGTCAAGATATGTGTCTAAAGCTGAGAGGGAATGAACAAAAATGCATATCAATGGACAATGCAGAACACTTTTCTGAACACTCTGTGCGAAAGCCAGTCGTTTGTAAACCAGAAAGTTAATGCCAACAATGAAAGCCTGCTTTTACAGTAGCCCTACTGCAGAGTACAGCAAGCTAGCTGTACAAATCTAGCTAGCGTTAGTTGTTTTGCAGTCCGTTAGCAGCTTATAATGTGTTGTTCAACATGCAAACCCCCCCCCCCAAAAAACATGCTTCCAAAAGGCTTGGCACTGGTCTAACAGTATCCATAACACAGCCATTGTTTTAGTGGTTTCATTAGCTAGTTGTAAACATGTGGTATATGGTTTACAGTTGGTTAGCTAGCCAAATGGTCCATTCAATCTTTTCTTGCTCTCTCGGTCTCAACCCTTTTATGAACAGTGAATGGTTACAAACACCTATAGAGCACAAATATATATTTTAGCATAGCAGCAGTTATATACCGTAGCCTCATCTTTCAGTACATCTTGCAAACGAAGGGTGTCGTTGACAAATACTTAGTACATTTACATTATTTTCCACAGTTCATGCGGCAGTGAGACACCCAAGCATATTTCATTACTACAGAGCAGCAACTTGGAAGTATTTAACAAATTGAAAATGAATCTTGATATGTAATACCCCTGTCTGTTGGGTTTATGTACTCTTGTTTGTATATTTCAGTTTATTGTATTTGTTGTGTTCATAAAAAACAAAAAAACAAAAAAAAAGCAGCATCTTGAGTTGACACTTGATTGGCAAGACTTATGTCCAATGGTCTGCTCCGTAACCAAATATAGGCAGATCTATCCAGATTTTGGCCAATAGTCATCGTGAAAGGCGGCCCTTACCCACGGCAGGGGAAACATGGAAGTTTGTTTCTTTTAGCAATCGGACCCATTCAAAAACGGGATGAAGAGAAATAACAAACTACACCTCCCAGCAAACATAGTGATTGTTGCTGAGCAGAGGGCCCCCTTCCCCTTGTTTATTAGAAATGTATAGTAACACAATTTTAGAAGTGCACACCCCCTACTGTGTTAGTACACAATGTTCAGACAAGCAATTCTATATATCAGGTGACACAGATGCATTTAAAATACTGTTTGCAACAGTGCCAACATTTACAACTCTTTGAATATAGAAATGTGCATTTTTCTATTTGAAGATATAGTTATTTGAAGAGTCCTTCACAATGATATGGATAGCTGAGGAACACTCAACTCTGTTATAAGAGAACGGAGTTGAGCATTCCTCAGCTAGGGTATGGAGAGAATGACATCATAGTTTGAGGTTTTTCATCATTTGGACTAATCTTTGTGAAAACATTCAGTCTGTGATGGGGAGAGTACCACAGTGGGACGTGTGCAGACTGATGTCCCGTTCAGACAGACATGTTATTTCGTTTCTTTATACATGCACACACACACACACACACACACACACACACACACACACACACACACACACACACACACACACACACACACACACACACACACACACACACACACACACACACACACACAGCTCACAAAACCCAAACCTGTGTGGCACATGCAGAAATCTGCAATTTTTTTCTGCATCTCATCATCATCAACATCTGCAAACAGGCTGCTCCAGCTTTGACAACTTTCTGAAGGTATGAAAATAGAATTAATCATCATTTTCTACATGGCCAAATATTTTGCTAAAGTTGCTTGAAGTGCCAATTCAATCGATTTAATTATGAATCCAGACTGAGACAAAGAACAAAGGTGTTTTCAATTCTTGTCAGACTGATAAATGAATAATTTCAGATATGCCCCTGTTCCAAGCCCATTTGATTCATCATATATTATATTAGTAGATTGAAAGTTAATCTCTCAACTTGTCTCTGACGAGGTCAAACCAAAGAAGAAGAAATCCAATACCGCCTCCAGGGTACTACCCGCAATAACCACAACTTAATGACATGCAATTAAAATGTCATTTTGTGCTACATAACATTGTCTGAAGTAGTCCTCGCCAGAAAATTCATTTGGGGATGCAAGAGGCCCCAGCACCAACATCTTTCCCAAAAAAGAAACTGCTCTTTGTAGCTGTAACAGTACGTCCTCATTTTACTTTGCTCTGCAAGTATATCAATATTAGGTTTGTTGAGAGAACATCTCTGTGACTGACCACATCTCTCCCTATCGTTCTCTCTCTCCCTTTCTCAGTCGACGATCCCCAGCCACTCGGTGCATGCTAACACGCAGAGTGTTAGCATGCAGAGAGATGGGAGTAACAATGGAATAAGGGGATGTTCTGGGTCTGAAAGAGAAGTGAGAGAAGGAGGATTAGTGGGGACTGGGGAGGGATTGGGGAGGGACTGGGGAGGGACTTTTTTGATATGTCTAATAATACTGTATCTCCTCTCCCTGTAAAGACAGCAGGGCTAAGGGGGAGCGGGGTGACACCCCTGCCCTACTCCCCCATTAAGACCACCTCACGGGAGGGGGGGTGGGGGAAATGAGAGCAGGGGTGAGTCAGGAGAACCTCCAGGTGCTCAGAGAAACCTAGACACTGTGAACCAGCCTGAAGAAAGATGATATCACCTAGGAGACATAGCTATCAACATGTATCAGAGCTGGATCTGGAGAATCCTTCTGTGAACAGGTTAATCTCAAACCGTGCTTGATTATGTTTAAGTGATGCCCATTGATCAGTGTGATATGAAGATGAAAGCCTGCACACAATTTTATTTATTTAACATTTATTTAACTAGGCAAGTCATGACGGCCTACCCTGGCCAAACCGGGACAACGCTGGGCCAATTGTGCGTCGCCCTATGGGACTCCCAATCACGTACAGATGTGATACAGCCTGGAATCGAACCAGTGACTGTAGTGATGCCTTTTGCACCACTCTGGAGCGCATAGGGGTCCTTCAGGACCGGCTAAGGGAAGCACACAAGCAAAGTGTTGTGGGTCCCCCATTGTAGTTTTTACGTGTCAGCTTCTGCGTGGCCAAATGTCAAAGATATTTTATTAGAATGATTTTAGGGTAACCTTTTGTTACTTATGTTTGTAATGTATGTTCGTTTGTCATACACACTGTACATGCACAAAAACAGTCATTTTGTAATGATTTAACTATTGTGACACTTGTATGTTTTTGTCTAATAAACACTCTTAATATAACAGCATCAGACTATTTTCTTAAGTTCTAAATTCCTCAGATTTTAATGCAACTATTAAAGCCAGATTTGACAAGACTACTTTCAGTCCAGTGCTTTGTGGCCTAATGGTCACATACAGTCAATATCCACTAGATGGCAATCTTTCTCCTGGATAGGAAACTAGATGCACAGCAAGGCCTCCAGTTCTACTACAACTCATTAGTCAGTAATTGATTACAGCTTGTTGTGAAATGATGAGTTCGGTTTAGGGACATGGAGACTTATATTTCTTTACAAACAGATACACAGGAGTTGTCTCAGTCTCAGACACATAATTACCTAAGACACTCCCCAGATGTCTCCAGAAAACTGCGGTCCAACCATTAATCAACCACAACTTTGGTCCTGACGTGCAGGTGTGTGTGTGGTAATAGGACAGTGGTCCGTTTTCTCTGGTCAACTCAGGGTTCAATTAACTTCTTATGGCTGGGGGCAGTATTGAGTAGATTGGATGAATAAGGTGCCCAGAGTAAACTGCCTGCTACTCAGGCCCAGAAGCTAAGATATGCATATTAATATGCATATTGATATATTTGGATAGAACACACTCTGAAGTTTCTAAAACTGTTTGAATGAAGTCTGTGAGTATAACAGAACTCATATGGCAGGCAAAAACCTGAGAAAAAATCCAACCAGGAAGTGGGAAATCTGAGGTTTGTAGGTTTTCAACTCTTTGCCTATCGAAGATACAGTGGGATATTGGTCATATTGCACTTCCTAAGGCTTCCACTAGAGGTCAACAGTCTTTAGAACCTTGTTTGATGCTTCTACTGTGAAGGAGGGGGGAATGAGGGCTCTTTGAGTCAGGGCTCTGGCAGCTGACCAGGCGCGTTCATGTGAGAGAGTTAGCTTGACATTCTCCGGTTGGAACATTATTGAAGATTTATGTTAAAAACATCCTAAAGATTGATTCTATACTTCTTTTGACATGTTTCTAAGAACTGTAATATGACTTTTCGTCTGAACTTTCGCATGGACTTGCCCGCACGTCGTGAGTTTGGATTGTGTACTGAACGCGCAAACAAAAATGAGGTATTTGGACATAAATGATAGACTTTATGGAACAAATCAAACATTTATTGTGYAACTGGGATTCCTGGGAGTGCATTCTGATGAAGATCATCAAAGGTAAGTGAATATTTATAATGCTATTCTGACATCTGTTGACTCCACAACATGGCGGATATCTTCATGGCTTGTTTGGGCTCTGAGCGCTGTACTCAGATTATAGCATGGTGTGCTTTTTCCGTAAAGTTTTTTTGAAATCTGACACAGCGGTTGCATTAAGGAGAAGTTTATCTAAAGTTCCATGTATAATACTTGTATCTTTTATCAATGTTTATTATGAGTATTTCTGTAAATTGATGTGGCTCTCCGCAAAATCACCGGATGTTTTGGAGGCAAAACATTACTGAACATAACGCGCCAATGTAAACTGAGATTTTTGGATATAAATATGAACTTTATCGAACAAAACATACATGTATTGTGTAACATGAAGTCCTATGAGTGTCATCTGATGAAGATCATCAAAGATTAGTGATTTATTTTATCTCTATTTCTGCTTTTTGAGACTCCTCTCTTTGGCTGAAAAAATGGCTGTGTTTTTCTGTGAATAGGTGCTGACCTAACATAATGATATGTTCTGCTTTCTTCATAAAGCCTTTTTGAAATCGGACACTTTGGTGTGATTAACAACAAGTTTATCTTTAAAATGGTGTAAAATACTTGTGTTTTACATGTCTGAGGAATTTTAATTATGAGATTTCTGTTGTTTTGAATTTAGCGCCCTGCACTGTTGTCATATCGATCCCGTTAACGGGATCCCAGCCATAAGAAGCAAAATCTAATTTGTAAAAAAGTGAAAATGGGGACCTGGCTGGTCTGGTCTCTAACCCTAACTGAACTGGCTGCACAGGGCCCCGGGTCATGGGAGAAGGGGCTCAGCTGACACTCGTTGTTTTTACCAGCCGTATGATTCACTTCCATATCTCTGCCATCACTGGGTTCTGTTATTTTCTGTGTGATTCGGAGCTCACTGCATCACTTTGCACAGAGAGAGGGGATAAGAGAGCAGTACTGAATCCAGTGTTTTGTTTCGTACTTCCTTATTAGATTGTCGACTAGCACTGGGAGCAGAAATCAAGTTAGCTCAGATGAGCCCTGGCTTTTCTCTACCTCTCCTTCCTTCTGTCTCTCTATTATTCCATCTCTCTCACCAGTTCCSTCTTCCACCACCAGCTTTACCCACTCCCTTACTTTCTCTCATTTACTCCCCCTTCTCACTCTCTCAACCTCCTAACCCGGTTTCACTTTCCCTCCCTCCCTCTCTTGCCCTATCTGAAACTGGCCAGTGGACAAGGCAGAGTGGTTTTCAGTAGCAGCCAGAGAGGAAGGCCAGAGTAATGTCTGTATTGTTACAACATGCCAGGTATGTTGTTGTGGGTGTGTGAAAGTCCCAAAACACAGTCCCTGGACAGTTGGCACTCAAGGTCTTTTCAAATTATAATAAAATAAAAACATGAAAAATAATAATGGCCTTTTTTTCTGTCTGTTTGGGTTACTGACAATCTCTAAACAGTAACTAAGGTGAAGCATGTTGACTTGAATGATTTCACAAGACAAATTCCCAGTCAGTTTATAACAGTGAGTTGATCAGTAATCAAGAAACTGATAAGACTGACTGGGAGATTTTCCCTTCTTCTGTAAAGGGCATCTGGGGTCATAAGTTAGAGATGGATTTGACTAAAATAAAACAACCATGTGGCTAACCAACCATCCATGTCCAATGCACACTAAAAGGCGCTGCGTGGTTAATCCAAAGTGGCAGTTCAGCATTTACTGCGGTGCAGCCTCTGCAGATGTCAGGGCTTTCATAATTCTTGCTCTAGCGGAGTAGAGCTATTGTAAAGGAAGTTGTCAAGGAAGTGATTTTGTGTTTATACAGGACGTACCGCCCCCACCCACCTTCAACCAATCATGTCAATGCGGAGCTACGGAGCCCTCTGCATTGTTACAAAATTTGAGAGGTGCACAGGAATGCAGTATGGAGCTCGATTTGGCCTCTGCTTGCCTCCGGAGGCTCCACAATTGCGTCCCACTCTCCATACGAAGCCTCCGACCACATTTTCAGATGAAGCATAAATTGTCTTTAAGTGCAGGGCGTAAGATTYTTATTTTTGGAAAGATAGGAAGGACAGAGTATTCAGTGTCCAAAACACCTCGTCTTTCACGTAACTTTGGCTCAAGGAAAAGAATGCCAGCCTCGAGTGCTGCTCCTGAACAGAGTGAAACCCTCTAAAAGGCGATGCATTGGCAGATGTCGGAGCAGCGCAGAGCTGTTGTGAAGATGTCAAGGAAGTGAGTTTGTGTTTATTCAGGACCTCTCGCCAACCACACTTGTCAATGCTGAGCAATATGGAGCCATCTGCATTGTTACAACATTTGGGAGGCGCATGGCAACGCGGTATGGAGCTCAATTTGGCCCCTGGAGGCTTCGCAATTGCTTCACATCGTCCATAAGGAGCCTCCGATCCCATTGACGGATCAAGCATAAATAGGCTTTAACACAGCGACAGTGCAGTCACACACACATACACCTTCAAAAACGCAGGTAAGCAGGACTTGTGACCCTGGGAACTGACCAAATATCCTGTTAGTTTGAGAGAGTGGACACTGAACTTTGATCTTTGTGGGCTATACTCGGCCTTGTCTCAGGATGGTACGTTGGTGGTTGAAGATATCCCTCTAGTGGTGTGGGGGCTGTGCTTTGGCAAAGTGGGTGGGGTTATATCCTTCCTGTTTGGCCCTGTCCGGGGGTATCATCGGATGGGGCCACAGTGTCTCCTGACCCCTCCTGTCTCAGCCTCCAGTATTTATGCTGCAGTAGTTTATGTGTCGGTGGGCTAGGGTCAGTTTGTTATATCTGGAGTACTTCTCCTGTCTTATCCGGTGTCCTGTGTGAATTTAAGTATGCTCTTTCTAATTCTCTCTTTCTTTCTCTCTCTCGGAGGACCTGAGTCCTAGGACCATGCCTCAGGACTACCTGGCATGATGACTCCTTGCTGTCCCCAGTCCACCTGGCCGTGCTGCTGCTCCAGTTTCAACTGTTCTGCATGTGGCTATGGAACCCTGACCTGTTCACCGGACGTGCTACCTGTCCCAGACCTGCTGTTTTCAACTCTCTAGAGACAGCAGGAGCGGTAGAGATACTCTTAATGATCGGCTATGAAAGCCAACTGACATTTACCCCTGAGGTGGCTGACTTGCTGCCCCTCGAAACTACTGTTGATTATTATTATTTGACCATGCTGGTCATTTATGAACATTTGAACATCTTGGCCATGTTCTGTTATCTCCACCCGGCACAGCCAGAAGAAGACTGGCCACCCCTCATAGCCTGGTTCCTCTCTAGGTTTCTTCCTAGGTTTTGGCCTTTCTAGGGAGTTTTTCCTAGACACCGTGCTTCTACACCTGCATTGCTTGCTGTTTGGGGTTTTAGGCTGGGTTTCTGTACAGCACTTTGAGAGATCAGCTGATGTAAGAAGGGCTATATAAATAAATTTGATTTGAACTGAATGTTTGAGAAAAAAAGGAGTGTGAGAGAAAGAGAGGGGGTGGGGCAAGAGTGACACCTTTGGTCCAATATAATTTATCAGTATGGTTCCTTTATGGGTAATGCAGCCTTATTAACTCTGTCAATAAGCCAGTCATATCAAGGTCACTGTTTGCATACACAGCCAGTGGTAGAGATCCTGTTATGTGTGTGTAAGCACTAAGTAGAGGAGCGATATCCTGTTATGGCTGCAGCCCGACACCGGAACACCTATGAAAACATCCAGCTCAAGTGCAGGGCYCGAAATTCAAAATCTATTTTTTTTAAATATTTAACTTTCACACATTAACAAGTCCAATACAGCATTTGAAAGATAAACATCTTGTSAATCCAGCCAACATGTCCGATTTTTTAAATGTTTTACAGAGAAAACACCACATATATTTATGTTAGCTCACCACCAAATAAAAAAGAGGACAGACATTTTTCACAGCACAAGTAGGATACAAGTAGCATGCACAAGCCAACCTAACTAACCTAGAACCAACCTAAATAACCTAGAAAAAACTACCTCAGATGACAGTCCTATAACATGTTACACAATAAATCTATGTTTTGTTCAAAAAATGTGCATATTTTAGCTATAAATCAGTTTTACATTACTGCTACCATCATAGCTACAGTCAGAAATCGCACGGGAGTAGCCAGAGAAAATACAGACACCAACGTCAACTACTAATTACACATCATAAAACATTTCAGAAYAATATATGGTGGATAGCTAATGAAAGACAAAGATCTTGTGAAMASAGCCAATATTTCTGATTTTTGAAGTGTTTTACAGCGAAAACACAATATATCGTTATATTAGCTTACTACAATAGCTAGCACACAGCAGCATTGATTCTAGTCAAACGGTAGCGATAGCACAGCTCGACAGATATATGAAAAAGCATCCCAAATTGGGTCCTTATCTTTGTTGATCTTCCATCCGAATGTTCTCCAAGGGGTCCTTTGTTCAGAACCGTCTTTATTTGGATCCAGAACGAACGATTTCCCTCTTGAATTAGCAAGCACACTGGCCGTGCGGCGCTAACCTCTCCTTCTTGACAAAATTCTTGCGTCGCATCACGTCTAAAGTCCAGAATAAATTTCAATAATATAATTAAACTATATTGAAAAAACATACTTTAGGATGATATTGTGACATGTATCAAATAAAATCGAAGCCGGAGAACATATTCACCTTTAACGAGGGTTTTCCAGGAGCCGAGTCCAGGTCCTACTTCGCGCCCAGAAAAAAGCATAAYGTGCGCAACTCTCACTCCAAGAGGTTGTGTTCAATCCCAGGACGAGATAATCAAGTCATTTCTGCTCTCACTTCCGCATGACACCCAGGGGAAGGCGTATGACGCGTTTCTACAGTCCTAAGTGACATGCCCTTTTATAGACAAGCTCTTGAAGAGAGACATCGCTTTTGGAAATCTCACTTCCGGATAGGAAATGGGCTGTAAAAAGAGTTCTGTTCCACTTAGAGAAATAATTCAAACGGTTTTAGAAATTAGAGACTGTTTTCTATCCAATAGTAATAATAATATGCATATTGTACGAGCAAAAATTGAGTAAGAGGCCGTTTGAAAATGGGCACATATTTTCCAGTTTTTCAATACGCCCCCTGCAGCCATAACAAGATATAGAGAGAAAGAAGGGGTAAAACAGAAAATAGTATTTTTCTGGACAGGATTTGCCACTACTACCCTGGTTAGGCGCAAGACAGGTGTGCATGTCTATGTGAGAGACAATGCTGCAGAATAAATCAGTAAAAACCTCTTGCCCCTCTACAGGAGTTATGGGCAACTTGACCCCTCCAGCACGTGGCTAGAACACCAAGCCAAGAGTGATCTGTGTTTATGTTTGACTGTCGCTGACATCCACACCTTCACTTTGGGGCCCCGAATGCAGTTGGCACTTCTTATTAGTCCAGCAGCTACTCTCTGAACTCTGTGACTTCTGCGGCGACCTGCCACCTTGTCTCCCTGATAAGAGGTTAAAACTCAAGTCTTGGTTACCAAACTGTTTCACAATGTAGAGCCCATTGTAGCGGTCTTGGTTTGTGATTTACAGCATGTTGCACAGCATTCTGAATAAGATTTCCCTGCTATGAAACGTCATAGAAGTTGCAGCAACAGTAAATACACAAAGACCATGTTCAACAATATTCAAACTTTATTGAATTTAACATCTTCAATCGAATGGCAAAACTATAAAAGAAAGGCAAATCAAGATTCCAGGCAAAATGGATATAAAACAAGCATAAAACAGAGTAGCAGGCATCATGGCTAAATATAACAGCAACTGCATGTGTACATATTCATCTGTATCTTTGTGCACATGAGAGCAACGCTGAGGAATCATTCCATAAGACCTAGAACCTCTTATTTAACCGGACTAAGATCAAGGTGACGTGGACATTGTTAGAAAGCAACTAACAAAAAAAAAAACAATTTTAAAAGCTCTAGCTTCAGAGCTTCACACAGAAAATGGTGGCTGCCCCCAGAGCCATAGACATGTAAACATCAGCAAACTGGGTTTGAGATATACAATACTAATGGGCACCATTGTCCAGAGACAGCTACATTCTCAGGTCAAGAATGTAAATTGAATTATGTTGGAATGTAGCCAAGTCATGGAACACAAGTCATGGAACGCAACAATTTGACATATTTTGCATGCCTGTGAATCTGGCCAGCTGACCCATTCTTCCGTCTGGTTTAAGCTCCCAAAGTCGAGTGTGACAGAGAAAACAAATACATTTAAAGCTGCTCACCACTCAAAGCATCTTTGATTGAATCTTTACAAGGGTCTGGAAGTCCGGAGTCCCTTTAATATCTACTGGGTGTACTATCKAGTTAAGACAAAAATACAAATCTTAATTTATGTTCAACTGAGTAAGGCACTTTTCTTGAAAAGGTGCATGGAGAGGGGCCGTGTGACTTTGTCCGAGCTGAAGAAAAAAAAAAAGGGTATCAGAATATTTGTTATCAGTTGCTATGGGTACTGGCAATGTCCTGTGACAAACACTGAAAGAAAATACTCACTGCTACATTGTGTGTTCCTACGGCATGCAGACATTTTAAATCACTGTGTCCTTAAGACCATGGCAAAAGGAGAAAGAATGGTTTAGTAACACTCAGAATGCACTATGGATTCACAAATGCTTATCGGTTGCCTTCTCCACCTGCCTTTTGGCCATTAACTTTCCTTTGTGTGAGTGAGTGTAGAGGACTCAATGTTCAGCATACTGTGAATGCAGACAAAGCAAAACTAGATTTGTACTTCTGACTTGCCATAGTTGGGAGGGGGGGGGGGGGTCTTTGGGATGTAGCCTAATGCCATCGGGTGACTGCAGATTCATCTTTAAAAAAGGCAAGCCTAAGGTGATCAAGAACATACATTAAATCAGGGCCAATGAACGACAGACACGTGCACTTTTAAATTACACCGAGTGTTCCATACAAAGCAGTGATATTTTTTCAGAATTATGAAAATATTGAGCTAAGAGTTCTCACAAACATTCATACATTTTTGGCAGCAACAGGAAGGCAAAAAGTACAAAACAAAGCTGTCAGCGCCGCACTCCATTTTCCATGCCAAGACTGAGAACTTCGACTTTAACACACATTGTTCAGGCATACTCTTCTCTACCAAAATGTTTGACAAATGAATCAAGTGGTTATTTTTCTTTTAAGTGTCTGAAGCCCCAATAGCATAATTCAACAGAAAATATTACATTTCCATTTGTTTGACATGCATTAATGCAGGAAAAAATGCTAAACAAAACTGAGAAGCCATTGCAAGTGAATGCTACTGAAAAGACTCAAAGAATACTCAATCTTGCCTTTACATGATTGAAAGTTCAAACCTTTAAGGTAAATCAACTGAAAGACATGATAGCTCTATGTACAAAGGGGACAAACGTCACACTATTAGCAGCAAGCTAATCAAAGAACTAGACACATACCGTTTGCACTGTAAACTTGGGAAACCTAGTCACTGCTTTTCTGTAGTTCAACACCCGTCTCACCCGGCACTACATTTATATAAAAAAAAAAAAAATTTTTTTTAATTGAGTGCTCCCCTAAGATGCCTCAATAGGAGAAAAGAAAACTCCCAAAAATGCAAAGGACAAGGTCTCAACATTAAAATTCACTTAAGATCAGGGACCAGCTATTATTAAGTCAGTTATTTGACACTTTCAAAACTCTGTCCAATTTATGCATGACTCCAGAAAACATGAGTTTACTAACTAAGCAGGTAACTGCCAATATAAAGGAAACACCAACATAAAGCGTCTTAATAGGGCGGCGGCCAGAACAGCTTCAATGTTCCTAGGCATAGAAGTACAAGTATCTGGAACTGGAGGGATGCGACACCATTCTTCCATGATAATTTCAAAAATGTGGTGTTTTGTTGATGGTGGTGGATCCAGCAGCCTGATCCAGAATCTCATTGGTGAACAACTAGATTGAGATCTGGTGACAGAGACACCAGTGGCAGCTGCTGAGGGGAGGACAGCTCACTATTTATTTCACCAGGTAGGCAAGTTGAGAACAAGTTCTCATTTACAATTGCGACCTGGCCAAGATAAAGCAAAGCAGTTCGACACATACAACACATGGAGTAAAACAAACATAATAATGGCTGGAACGGCGCGAATGGCATCAAACCATGTTTGAGTTGTATGTGATACTATATACCGATTCCGCTCAAGCCACTACGAGCCCATCCTCCTCAATTAAGGTGTCACCAACCTCCTGTGAGACACACACCATTTAAACCTCCTTTGAGACCCCTCTTTCAAAGTCAGAGATCTCTTCCTTCTAGCAATGGTCGCCAAAATAATGGGCAACTGGGCATTTTTAATACATGACCCTAATCAAGATGAGATGTTAATTGCTTTATTAACCAAGGAACCACACGTGTGGAAGCACCTGCTTTCAATATACTGTATCCCTCATTCACTCAAGTGTTTCATTTATTTTGGCAGTTACCTATAAATGCCTTTCCACCTTAAATATTTTCAAAAACACAGGTTATTAGAATGTGTCTGTACAATATGAGGGGGAACTATCAATTAGGGAGCTGTGTGGAACTTAGGCCCTACATTTAATGAAACAAAATATATTCAGTCTGCATAGGGGACACTTTTCAACCAATGGCATTCTAAATCAATTTATAGCTAATAGGTCTTCATCCATCCATCCAAAACCACGAGGAGCAACTACTGTATCTATCTACTCTTCAATAATAAAAGGCTCTTCAGTACAGCTGGGATACTAGGGTTCTCAGGGTTGGGCTCAATTCCATTTCAATTTAGTCAATTCATAAAGACAACTGAAATGTAAATCATTCCCTATGAGGAAAATGTGGACTTTCAGTTTACTACCTGGATTGGCTGAATTAAAATGGAACGGAGGCCAACCCTGGTTCTGTTCTCACGATACTGCTCCTGTCCTGTGTCCAGGCTGCTTTTACTTCACGACACTCACGCCTCAGCCAGGAGGAAGAGGAGCATCATCATAATCCTCCCTCATTCCCACCGCTTTAGGTAACAGACATTTAACATTAAAGGCACTTTGCTTCCAATACTGTCAGCATCAAGGTGCATGCCGTCTTATCTTCTTCCATCTCCATTCAACACAATAATTTATACTTCTGACTTATTTATCATTCCCATATATTTACTATAATATTTTATCTGCAGACCCCTTCAACCGTGTCCTAAAGACTTGGCTCATTGTGATTTCCTTCCTGTTAAAGGAAGGTGGTGGGTCAAGGGGGTCATCTCCAGTCTAGTGGTCTGACTCATCACTGCAATCTGTTTGGTTGAAGTCGGTAAAGAWTTTTTTTTGTAGAAATTAGGGGTTGACTTGGGTTTATTGCATCGAGCTGCTCTTTTGGCAGTGTGTTATGTTTGCCAAACGCACACACAGCACTGTGTCTTAACACCAAGAGAGCCCAACTCATCCCCCACTTAAGATGGGGACATCTACATAAATAATATTCTAACTTAAGCAGAGCTCTACACTGACTTTTTTTGTGCGCCTAAGTTGAAAAATGTAAACACACAAAGAAATTTAGTAGCACAATGCTAAATATTTGAGGTAATAAAGCTAGAATCATAATTCTTCCTACGCGCATCGTTGCTCCTAAATAAATTTTCAAAATCCAGTTCACACAGCAAACTATTTACACGCATACAGTGGGGCAAAAAAGTATTTAGTCAGCCACCAATTGTGCAAGTTCTCCCACTTAAAAAGATGAGAGAGGCCTGTAATTTTCATCATATGTACACTTCAACTATGACAGACAAAATAAGAAAGAAAAATCCAGAAAATCACATTGTAGGATTTTTAATGAATTTATTTGCAAATTATGGTGGAAAATAAGTATTTGGTCACCTACAAACAAGCAAGATTTCTGGCTCTCACAGACCTGTAGCTTCTTCTTTAGAGGCTCCTCTGTCCTCCACTCGTTACCTGTATTAATGGCACCTGTTTGAACTTGTTATCAGTATAAAAGACACCTGTCCACAACCTCAAACAGTCACACTCAAACTCCACTATGGCCAAGACCAAAGAGCTGTCAAAGGACACCAGAAACAAAAATGTAGACCTGCACCATGCTGGGAAGACTGAATCTGCAATAGGTAAGCAGCTTGGTTTGAAGAAATCAACTGTGGGAGCAATTATTAGGAAATGGAAGACATACAAGACCACTGATAATCTCCCTCGATCTGGGGCTCCACGCAAATTCTCACCCCGTGGGGTCAAAATTATCACAAGAACGGTGAGCAAAAATCCCAGAACCACACGAGGGACCTAGTGAATGACCTGCAGAGAGCTGGGACAAAGTAACAAAGCCTACTCCAGTAACACACTACGCCGCCAGTTGACTCAAATCCTGCAGTGCCAGACGTGTCCCCTGCTTAAGCCAGTACATGTCCAGGCCCGTCTGAAGTTTGCTAGAGAGCATCTGGATGATCCAGAAGAGATTGGGAGAATGTCATATGGTCAGATGAAACCAAAATAAACTTTTTGGTAAAAACTCAACTCGTCGTGTTTGGAGGACAAAGAATGCTGAGTTGCATCCAAAGAACACACATACTGTGTGAAGCATGGGGGTGGAAACATCATGCTTTGGGCTGTTTTTCTGCAAAGGGACCAGGACGACTGATCCGTGTAAAGGAAAGAATGAATGGGGCCATGTATCGTCAGATTTTGAGTGAAAACTCCTTCCATCAGCAAGGGCATTGAAGATGAAACGTGGCTGGGTCTTTCAGCATGACAATGATCCCAAACACACCGCCCGGGCAACGAAGGAGTGGCTTTGTAAGAAGCATTCAAGGTCCTGGAGTGGCCTAGCCAGTCTCCAGATCTCAACCCCATAGAAAATCTTTGGAGGGAGTTGAAATCCGTGTTGCCCAGCAACAGCCCCAAAACATCACTGCTCTAGAGGAGATATGCATGGAGGAATGGGCCAAAATACCAGCAACAGTGTGTGAAAACCTTGTGAAGACTTACAGAAAACGTTTGACCTCTGTCATTGCCAACAAAGGGTATATAACAAGGTTATGAGATAAACTTTTGCTATTGACCAAATACTTATTTTCCACCATAATTTGCAAATAAATTCATAAAAATCCTACAATGTGATTTTCTGGATTTTTCTTCTCCATTTTGTCTGTCATAGTTGAAGTGTACCTATGATGAAAATTACAGGCCTCTCATCTTTTTAAGTGGGAGAAATGCACAATTGGTGGCTGACTAAATACTTTTTTGCCCCACTGTATGTGAGTAAATGTGTCGCACTGTAGAGCCCTGCTTAGAGGATGGACCTTGCTTTTAGTTCTCCTTTTATTCTTCTTACTTTAACAGGTATCTCTGCCATCAGATGAATACAACCTCTTTATAAAGGAGTTGTGAAAACACCTACCCAGATCTGTCCCATGACAAACAAGAAAAAAAGCTATGCTATGTCATCTAGTTCCAAAAAATAAAGGGGGAGGGACCTCAACAAACAGTGTTTCCAAAGCGTTACCAGAGTGCATGAACAAGCTAGTACTCCAAAACTGTGGCAATCCCACTATACACCAGCGGAATTGAAAGTTTACATAAATGACTATTGGGTCTATTAATGGCAGGCCAGGCAGGTAAAACATTAAGATGAAGGGCCAGGGGAGTGATGCAGTAAACAAGTCCGCTTTCATCCAGTCAGCACACAGGAGAATAGCCACAATGACTCACTGCAGGAGAAGGGGCGGGGGGGGGGGTGTTTTATTAGTTTTTCTTTTTTCTCGTTTTTCTTTTTTTTTTATTTTTCGTTTTCAATTTTTTGTCTTATCTTTCGTTTATTGTCTTATGATTTTTTGTTATGTCTTGCTTTATTTTTTATTGTTCTGTTTTCTTTAGGAGAAGAGGGGCGTCGGGTGAGGGTGAACGAGAGAGAGGGTGGGGTGGAGAGCGAGAAGAGGGGATGAGAGACGGGGAATCCATAGTGATGTAACCCTCTGTTGAAGGCTCAAATGCCACTGCGCTGGAGTTCACTTCAGCTGCACCAGGGTGTGAGAAATGTGTAGCGAACTACGTACAGTAAAAGATGTGCCGCACTTGTGGGCGTGTACAGTTTATAACCTTGTGTGTATTTAAGCTACAGGCCTAAACCACAGGTTGGTAACGCAATGGCATTAGGCTTTTGGGAGAAACACTGATTGGAAACACTGATAATCATAATGGCCAGGGGTTAGGGTGTTCATAGTGGGCCCCAGAGTAGGTATTGTGGAGGTGGAGTGGGTTCTTCAGAGGGTGTGGTAGTTGCGGTCCTTGGACTTGCAGAACTTGTAGAGGAAGAAGACCACGGCCTGCAGGCCCAGGACCAGCACTATGCCCCCAATGAAGCTCGCTGCGTCAAATGTGGAATTCTTATGAGGCGCTGGAGAGGGCCCCACAGGTGATGCGGTGGTGACACTGACATCTGCACAAGGAGGGAGAGAGCCAAATTGGTTATATCACTGTATGAGCCACTAGCCAGGGCTAAGTGGATATAGAACCATATTGATAATACACAGGTGGAATTCAGTTTTTATTCAGTAACACTTTCTATGGAATCCTTGGTGCTCTACAAGCAGCCATAAATAAAAGTCTCTTGATTTCATACCAGACTGGGCTGGCATGGGAACTTACTTGAAGCTTGCGTTGCGGCAGAGACTGGGAAGGTGCCGTTAGTGGCGGGCTGGGAAGTTGGTACTACAGTGGTCAGGTCAGCTGTAACCAGCGGTGAGATGTCAGTTTAGTATAATTTCACTAAATGCATATACTAGACATACAAAAACAACATTTCATCTTATTTAAATTTGACATACAAAAACTCCCTCAAAAGAATCAAGTCACACAGCAAATATACACAGATTTTAGGGGAGCAGACGGGATGCTGCTTTGGGCTGGTTACCTGCGGTGGGCTCGGGCTCAGCGGTGCTGCTGTTAGTTGCATTGGCCGTAGGGGTAACTGGAACAGCAGTGGTAGGAGAGTGGGAGATTGTGGCTGGGGCAGGGATGTCAGTTACAACTGTAGTAGCAACAGGTGGAGATCCCATTGAAGCGACGGACACCGTGAGATAGACAGGGTAAAAAGCAGGAAAGAAGGAGATCGCCAGGTTATGGCGGTGTCTATGTCTGAATAGTCCCAAAATGATTCCTTCCCTTTCCTTCGTGCCTTCCCTTGTGATCTGACAGGGGTAGATTGGTGAATGTAATAGGGTGAATTCATTTAAATAGCTTTCACCCATTTAATCCTTTTGGACCAGTGGAAGGATGAGGGATGGGAGGTAGGAGCCATGGGGTGGAGAATGGCAGGGACAAAGGAATTAGGAAAGAAGGGAAGCATTTGAGTGTTGAGACAAAGCAACTAAGACCATAGAACAAAGATATGAAATCTCTACATATGCCTAGATCAGTCACTTACCGTTGAAGGTAGACTTGTCATGTTTACAAAGTGAGTCACCGGAATGACAAAACATCTAATCCCTCTGGAGAGGCCCTTAAATGAACCAGGTGATGTTATTAGTCCTTACCGGAGCAAGTTTCATTAGAGCAGGTGCCCACGGTCATGTTCTGACCGTTTATGGACGTGATGTTGACACAGGAAACCGTTGGAGTTTCTCTAACTGAGCAGGGGGATAAAAGAAAAACACAAGCACAAATAAAAGATGTGATTGTGTGTGCTCTACAGGAAACAACAAAGACAAGAAAATATGTGTGTGTGATAATTTCCAAAAGATTCCTTACACTAAACCTGACACCCCATGGAACACGAGCAGTTTAAAAACACAAGGATCATCTTTGTTTTCAGTCAAATGAATAAGCACATGGTGAGATTTTAATTAGATGGTTGTCAGCTCAGGAGTCTATAGTGTGTATGGGTGTTCCTTCTCACAGTCCTCCTCCTTCCTGGAAAGTCCTGAGTCAAAGCCCGTTCCCCCTCCCAATGCATAATCTTTCCATTACTGATTAATCCAAGGGTGTGCATGTGAGAAGGCGAGAGAAAAAAAAAGAAGAAGAGTGAGATGTGTGGAGGTACAGGAAGAGACTTGAAAGGACCAGAAATCCTAGCCTCTGAGCAAAACCCATTGCTCTGGACATCAGCTACGAGAAGTGACACTGACTAACCCTGTTAGTCTTCATTTAATCTTAAGAGTCTAAACACAACCACAGCCAAAACTGAACCAAAACAAAAAATGTATGACAGCTCTCTGCTGGAAAAAATGAGTGTCTGATATTCACCTCTGTTGACAGATCCTCACATGACCAATCTGGTCTGGCCTCACTATAAAAACAGTGTGAAGACAATTAGGCTAAGTTGACTCGCTGGTGCTCATAGCAAAACATCGACACAAACAGAAACCTTGGTGATCTCTTATACCCTTCCTTTTCTGAGCTTGGAGTGTTGCCACTACCCTTGCAAAGTGTCTGTGACCCCACTACTATCAGTGTATCCAGCAGGCATTCTATTGGCGGAGGGGGTAGAAGGGTCCGTTACCTCACAGGCAGCTGTGAAAGATGGAACTCACTCTCACATTTCAGAAGGATTGTGACATCATGCTAGGGGCATCCAGTGAGAGAGCAGAGAGGACGCTTGTTAGAGGAAAAACCYTTAAGGCTCATAATACCGATGCGTAAGTGCGCCTTGTGTTTTTCTTACATCAAGACCTTTAAGACCACTGAGCTAAACCAGCTGACACATGTAGCTCTGCGGCATTAAAATACAGCCTTCAGAACAAAATGGTGTCACTCTGACGGCAATGCATTATTCACATGAAATCCCTAAACCAAAGACAAATCTGATAATAACAGTGGGGTTGACTAACTCGCCACAGCGAGTTGGGTTATTACCTAGGCCTAAGTGAGCTGGGTCTGTAGTGTACTTTAGAACTGCCACCTCCATAGTGAGTCTGAGCTTTCGGATTTGCTGAGTTCATATCTAATAGGCGATCTGCTGGGGAATTGTGAGAAGCATTAGTTCAGACCTAAGACCTAATGTGTGGTTAGAGATGTTAGTTCGGGTGTGTGTGTGTGTGTAAGAGTGACTGGAGTAGTGGTGAGAGTTGTTTGTTCGGGTGTGTGTGTGTAAGAGTGACTGGAGTAGTGGTGAGAGTTGTTTGTTCTGGTGTGTGTGTGTGTGTGTGTGTGTGTGTGTGTGTGTAAGAGTGACTGGAGTAGTGGTGAGAGTTGTTTGTTCTGGTGTGTGTGTGTGTGTGTGTGTGTGTGTGTGTAAGAGTGACTGGAGTAGTGGTGAGAGTTGTTTGTTCTGGTGTGTGTGTGTGTGTGTGTGTGTAAGAGTGACTGGAGTAGTGGTGAGAGTTGTTTGTTCTGGTGTGTGTGTGTGTCTGTGTCTGTAAGAGTGACTGGAGTAGTGGTGAGAGTTGTTTGTTCTGGTGTGTGACACACGGTGCTGTAGGATTTTGTCTATGTCGTTGTGGCTGCTAAGAGGAGCGAATATGAGCCAAACACAGCCACTCTAAGAACTAAGGCTGGGAATTGCCAGGGACCTCCCAAGACAATATATTCACGATACTTAGGTGCCGATACAATATGTATTGCAATTCTCACAATTCTGTGTGTATTGCGATTCGATACTGTGATTTCATTGTGATTCAGTGATCCAAAAATATTGCTGCAGTGACGAGAGCCATGAGAAAATGTATTTCCATGTCTGATCAAAATACGTGCTGAAAACAAATTGTCTCCCTACGTTAAAAAAAAAACCTATTAGAACAGGCTATGAAGGGAAAATACTGGAGTTGGTGCAGGTACAGCAGACTAGCACTAAAATAATATTGCAAGTGTCAAAACAATACATTCAACAACAAAAAAATCAAAATATTTTCCCCCATCGCTACTAAGAACCCAAATCAGATACTTTCTATATCTCCACACTCAGTTGCACAGGTGACCCATATAAGATGTGCGCATTCACACGGATGTAGCACACGGATACCACACTTATTTCCTGTCACTGTTCCTTTACATTTTGAGGTGGTTGTCATGGTAACGGCAGGTCATTTGCAACAAAGATATGACCCAAATAAAGGAGGAGCATCAGTGGGAAAATACCCAATTTTCATACTTGAGTAAAAGTAAAGATACTGTACCTTAATAAAAAATGACAACAGTGAGTCACCCAGTAAAGTACTACTAAAGTATACTTAAGTATCAAAAGTAAAAGTATAAATCATTTTAAATTCTATATATACTGTTCAAAAAAATAAAGGGAACACTTAAACAACACAATGTAACTCCAAGTCAATCACACTTCTGTGAAATTAAACTGTCCACTTAGGAAGCAACACTGACTGACAATAAATTTCACATGCTGTTGTGCAAATGGAGTAGACAAAAGGTGGAAATTATAGGCAGTTAGCAAGACACCSCCAATAAAGGAGTGGTTCTGCAGGTGGTGACCACAGACCACTTCTCAGTTCCTATGCTTCCTGGCTGATGTTTTGGTCACTTTTGAATGCTGGCGGTGCTTTCACTCTAGTGGTAGCATGAGACGGAGTCTACAACCCACACAAGTGGCTCAGGTAGTGCAGCTCATCCAGGACGGCACATCAATGCGAGCTGTGGCAAGAAGGTTTGCTGTGTCTGTCAGCGTAGTGTCCGTAGTGTCCAATGTAACAAGTACTTGTGTCAAAATTGTATGGATTAAAACATACATTGTTTTCATTAGGAATGTAGTTTAGTAAAATTTGTCAAAAATATAAAACACTAAAGTATAGATATCCCTAAAATGAACATGAAAGTATTTTTACTTAAGTGGATCTTTCTATAAACTAGGGTACCAGCGAGCATTTCTTGTAGGAGACAACTGTGGCACTTTTTACAAAGTCAATAATAAATTAGCCTTTTTTTCTCATGTGAATACATTAAGATATAAAAGGGAAACACATGAGTTTAATCAAAACCTATGCTTTAAGTTCCTATATTTGTCAAAAATCATGTGACATAAAGCACTACCTTTCCTTACATTTATGATACTGTTAAATCATATACTAAGCATTTAACATTTGAATTACACATTGACCTTCATCCTGTGAAATTCCTGGATATTGCTGTTGGACTCTTTCTGTATGGAGATCTCGGGAAGTTCACTGTAACCTAATGCAACAGTTTTGCTTCCGTCCCTCTCCTCGCCCCTACCTGGGCTCGAACCTGGGACCCTCTGCACACATCAACAACTGACACCCTCGAAGCATCGTTACCTATCGCTCCACAAAAGCCACGGCCCTTGCAGAGCAAGGGAAACTACTTCAAGGTCTCAGAGTGACGTCACCGATTGAAACGCTATTAGCGCGCACCCCGCTAACAAGCTAGCCATTTCACACCGGTAACACTAATATTTCATATCTCTCTAGGTTACGACACTGTAGATTGCTTTTCACCGCAACTAGATTTTGAAACGCATACAATCTCTGCCTAGTCCTAACACATTTTTTTCCTCATTCCTCTATTCCTTTTCCTTCATTCCCTCTCGTCATCTTCCTGACATTCGACCCGGCTTCCTCTCCCGTCTCTGGGATTGGAACAGTCTTCATCGAGGTCCACAGTGACATGGAGTGTGTGTGTCCGAGTAGTACACACGGAGCTCTGTTATGCACCATTGTTTGGCGTCATACTTGCTCAGGCCTACTAGAGGCCTTTCAGAAAGCATCCCAAATACATTCACTCTCTCAAACACAAACAGTGACACAAACGCCGAGGGCCTTGATCCAGCTCAGTCCTCATTCCAAGTAATCAAGGAGGCTAGTATGCCTGGAACCTTGACTATAAGCCAACTTACCACACCCACAACTCAGACAGTATTTTACAGGAGTGTCTAATTAGTTTGCAATGTTAATTATGCAAATCATGACAGACAGAGGCTCTTTATAAAAACATCCCACAACCCTTGGTAGCTTAAGTGGCCGAACCTATTAAAAAACACAAGCAGATTTGCTTGGGTTCTTCCGAGTCTCACACACACAGGGGTATGACCACAGCTGCTCACTGTTATCATTTAGCAGCGCTCATGGGCTAGGATCTGAGCTTGGCTTAGAAAACRCCATAAAATAAAACTTCATTTACTGGGCTGATAACATCCACAGGCAAACAAATCCATTCTCCGTTCCACATTCTGATAAAGCAGTGGCTTGGACTACAATGCCACAGTAACAGGCACACTGTGAGAGTAGAGTTGGTTGGAGAGGAGAGTTTGGTTGAGTCAGTCAGAGCAGCAGGGAACAACCTCAAAGCAATAGGCTGGCTATATAAAGACTGTTATACTGCATACTGTATGACTCAGGTCTGTAGGAGCTTAATATATCACATTCGACCAAAGCAAAGACCGAAGCCTAAAAACAAACAAGCATCCCCATTGGAGATCCCATACGCACACTATCCTGCATAGTCAAGACATTTCTCAAGTCTGACCGGCACTCCCATTATCATAATGAGATTACTACATAGAAAAGTGTTCTTGTCCAAAGACCATCAGATATTTCTCTACTCTTAAATGGCTGGTACGGAAGGGATTTAGGCCAAATGTCCTAAGCTGACACTAATTGGAGGACACAAACGTGTCTGTTCACTGCCTTTGTCCAATTCCTTTTTGTATTTTAACCCCTTTTTTCYTGGTATCCAATTGGTATTTACAGTCTTGCCTCATCGTTGCAACTCCCGTACGGACTCAGGAGAGGCGAAGGTCGAAAGTCATGCGCCCTCTGAAACACGACCCACCCAAGCCTTACTGCTTCTTGACATAATGCCTGTGCTTAACCCGGAAGCCAGCCACACCAATGTGTCGGAGGAAACACTGTACACCTGGCGACCGTGCACGAGCCCGGCCCAACACAGGAGACGCTAGAGCGCGATGAGACAAGGACATCCCTGCCGGCCAAACCCTCCCCTAACCCGATCGAGGCCGGGACAATTGTGTGCCGCCCCATGGGACTGCCGGTAGATGCCCGGCTGAGACAGAGCCTGGACTCCAATCAGGATCTCTAGTGGCACAGCTTGCAACTGCGATGCAGTACCTTAAACCACAGCGCCACTCGACAGGCCCGTCCAATTCCTTTTTGACCTGCACCTCAAAATGGCTAAATCTTGATCCTTTGGAATGACTTGGTCAAAAGGCAGGCTCCACTGGCTTACAATCTACCTGAAAGAGACTGGTACTGTCTGGTAGTTCAATGATCATAACCCCAAAATACAGTGCATGGACCAGGAAATTATAGGCCTGGGCTTACACATTAAAGTCAAAATGTATGCCTCCTTATTACAATATCGCACACGTGTAGAAAATGATCGACTGCCATACCGACCACTTACCGCAGGCATTTTGCYGATATCGTTCATAGACTACACTAGAGAAATGTGAAGATTGAAATGAAATACATTTCCTAATATGGGTGATTGTTAATGGGACAATTGATGGCTACAACCATCAAACGAGTAGCAGTAGTTTAAAGGATAATGTGTATTAAAAAAAACAGTGGTGCACATTAATGTTATTACATCAATTCAGGCAATTTAACACAATATGGATTTTTGTCCATATATCACCCAGCTTTAACGGGTAGGTACTACTTACATGTGCAGTTCAACCATTGACAGTCACCGACACAAGATTCACAAGCGAGTTCAGCACATCCATCATCTGAAAGGGGAAACAATCAACATACAAGTAATTAGAAGTGTATACAAAGGTTTGTTGTAATTGACCAGAATTGTCACCAATGAGAGAATTAGCCCAACTGATGGATATAGACCAAATTGGACTTGCCAGGGAGATATTTACTTAATAGGCACAACCTTAGATACTCATCAACTGTAAGTACGTTAGTCACAGGGAGTGGTACATTTACTTAGCTATGATTTCTGGTAGATGACTGCCTACGAGGTGAGAAAGGGCATGTCAATCTCTAACGTTAGTTTATGACATTTAAAACACCTGTGCGTGGAAATTAGAGGGACTGAGAAACCCGCTGCCCCAATGACGGAGATTAATATTTATTGTCCCTCTGTCCGTGTGACTTATGTAGTTTGACCTGTGATATTTTTGGTGAAATATAGCTATAGATTAATGACGCAATATAAATTAAAATGTGACGCAAGGCTGACAGGCAAGCAAGGGCCAGCTGGCCAACAAGAGCATAGTTGACCATTTCACTAACCCCCCCATCTTCTAAAGTTATGTTGTCGAAAGGGACAATACCCAAAACTCTTATTAAACAAATACATATATGTGCCTGTTATTTCAGGGTTGCTGACTATAGTAGTTTTGTCCTAAAAGCTAGCAGCTATGACGATATCAAGCAGCCCACGTTGGCTATGTCGCTTGTATTCTGAATAAAGGCTAGAGGGCTAGTTCAGCTGGCTAACGTTACACATCTATCATTAAAAACAAACAAACTTGACAACACGTATGATTCCCACAATTCGTTTTTAGAAACAGTTTGCTGTCACATTCGGGGCAACTAGAACGACATGTGGCATAAATATGCACTCAAAACGGCTCGCGCATTTATGTATACGAGCTAGCGCTTAGCTCGCAGGCTTTCTAACGCAGAGAGCGCAAAAACAAGCTGTGCTTTACTAGGTCGCAAACTTACCTACGTTCGCAACTATTGTTGCAGTTACCAAGGCGAGGACTAATGTAACGTAAACAAGTTTTAAGTACATGTTTAATTTATATTTTCCCCCAACTTGTTCGTCGTTCCACCCGATGTATGCAGAGTCGCGAGAGAGAACTGATTTCTGCTGGATACGGGTAGTCTGATGCTGTTGCTATCTAACTGTCTACTTCCTTCTACCAGAGATACTCACTTTTGAGGAGATGGGAATTGTATTAACGCCTATTGTGTTTTTGCCCAAGGGTTGTCATTTGGCCGCGCGGTGCATTCTGGTAGATTTTGGCACAGGTGCGGATCGGAGTCATTTAGGCGATTGCTCCCAAAAAATAAAAGTTACGTGAACGAAAAGTACAATATTACACATATTTCCGAGGTATGAGATGCGCAACTTATTCTCTGGAATATCGTATAGTTTTGTAATCGTAACATTACGTACTTTCGACGAAAACAGTCAGGTTTCTCATATCCGGACTTTTAGAATGGTTTGCGTTACGATTAGTTTAGCAACCACTTGACGCAGCATGACAACYTGAACACAATTGGTCGACAGTGCTGGGCGGAGCGTTATACGTTTTACACCCAATTGTCGATGGGATTATTTTCTCCTCCTTTTCGAATATCTCTGCTTCTACACAGGTCATGTGGCTCTTTTTACTGCTTGCTTGCCATGTCCGCGTATTTTTTGCTAATTTGTCTTCATTACAAACTATGTCGCGGGTGAAAATGTATTGGTCAACGGTTTTTGGCCTAGATCACTGCCTCCGCCGTGGCATTGCTCTTATATATATTTTTTTACTGTGACCTGCTGACTATCCGGCATTGAGTCAGACTGTTACTGAGTGAATAAGTGACTTGAGTTGTGGGGATGGCCGAAGTGGTTTGTTGCGACAYCAGGCAGCTGAGTCACGTGAGTGAGAGGAGGCAAAGCAGCACACGCGCATGTCATGACCTTTTGTAGGTATTCTATTTAAATTGTCATTATGGCGACACCTATTTATTTCCAACGTTTTCAATAAAACATGCTAAATGCTAGAACTGATGCGCTTTAATAAATAATGTCGACATAGCACTGGAAAAAAAATGTAATTTTCTATTAAAGATATCTTTACTTTTACTGAAGTATGACAATTGTGTACTTTTCCCACCACTGGATACAATAAATGTTAAAATGGCATTATCACTTGTGTAGCCTATCCGGAGCTGGCAAACAGATTCAATAAATAGCCTATAACTTCAGTTTATATCTTGCTTAGGCTACTGTAGGCTATCTGAAATTAGATGTAGGCCTATCAAGGGCTATAGGCTACCTGCATCTAGCTGAGCAAACCATGGCAAAGTTGAATTGCAATCATAAACCCAGATTTTACTATGCAGCATATGCCTATTGAAATGACAAGTCAATCTTGCAAATGGTCCATTTTATAACAGTTTCTAGTCTTAACATCTGGCACATAACTTTTTTTTTTTTTTAAGTTCATCCAAGAGTTTCTTGCACAGAGATTGAGATCCTCTGTCCAACTGTCATCACTCAAACTCTCCTGTTGGGTTTATCTATAGTTATGCACATGTGCAAAAGGGATTTATTTACATTTACATTACATTTAAGTCATTTAGCAGACGCTCTTATCCAGAGCGACTTACAAATTGGTGCATTCACCTTATGATATCCAGTGGAACAACCACTTTACAATAGTGCACCTAACTCTTTTAAGGGGGGGGGGGGGTTAGAAGGATTACTTTATCCTATCCTAGGTATTCCTTAAAGAGGTGGGGTTTCAGGTGTCTCCGGAAGGTGGTGATTGGTGGTGGTGAACAAATTTACAATTATAAACTGGGTTTGAGCACCGGAAGCTGATTGAATGAAAGCTGTGGAATATCAGACTGAATACCAGGGGTATGACAAACTTTTTACTGCTCGGATTACTTTGGTAAACAGTTTATAACAGCAATAAGGCACCTCGGGGGGTTTGTGGTATATGGCCAATATACCACGGCTAACGACTATCCAGATATTCTTGCAACATCTTTAAATTCCTTTATGTCATAGCTCGCAATAATGATTATTTTGATGAAACTGTAGCTTCTAATGTCATTACAAGTTACATCGATACTCCTTAATTGGCTTGATAATATTTTGGGGAAAGGGTTTATTGGATGAATGTGGCAACTCTTGCTGTGCAAAAAACATTTGGCCTAATTTTCAAACCTTTTGGGCTGGTTTTGAATAGTCATTGTCTAGATATTTTTGCTGGACCTGGCAAACCTGGCTTACAGGGAGGTGTAAAGAGAAGTGTCATGAATTGAGAAGTTGTCCAGTACTGACTATCTATTTTACAGTATGGCCTAGGCCTACTGTACTTCAAAACACTGACCGCCTGTTTATTAGTACTTCACCTTAAAGAGGCACAGCTATAACATGTCTCAAGCATCATTATGTTGTCTTTTTCTAAGAGAAACTCACACCTTTCATAAATCCCAATTGACATGATCTGAAGACCGCATGCCTGCTTACATGCCAATAACTCAAAGCCCCATGTACACTATACAAAATAATACTTCTGATTGTTATTTTCAGTGCAGGAAAGGCCTACTGGGTTACATGGAATATGTATTTCAGTTGAATGCATTCAGTTGTACAACTGACTAGGTATCCCCTTTCCCTTACTGTTTCTGTCCTCCCTGAGGTCAAGCTAGTTACCATTTCCTGTACAGTCCACCACAAAATAACATATCTAGAAGTGCCACATGTCTTTGCTTTGGTTCACTCAAAGAGAAGAGGAACTGAATCAGACAGTCAGTTTAATCCTATATCAGTTTATGGGGGGCAAGGGTTGTTTCCCAGCCCTTATGCAGGGTAAGCTATATTTCTATCTAGCTTTAATTTCTTGTGAGAAAAAAAGCTACCTACATATTTACAAACATGGTAATATACAGTAAACAAAAAAAGAACAGAGCAACAAAGTTGGATGGAATTTTTTTTTTTGGGGGGGGGGGGGGGTTGTATCATTTGATTTACACACACTACCACTTGAGAGATGCAAAATATTTGTGAAACAATCTGGAAATGACAAAAAAACAGTTTAAAGTGGTCCTATGGACAGATACTCCAATCTCCGCTGTGGAGCGTTTCAGCTCCTTCAGGGTTATCTTTGGTCTCTTCGTTGCCTCTCTGATTAATGCCCTCCTTACTGGGGCCTTGTTGCACAAAACTAGGATAAGGGATTAAGCCAGGATATCTTGGTGATCCTGGCTCAATTGATCCGTAATCCGGTTGCACTAAAGATGGATAGGGGGCAGGAGGATATGTTATGGTATAAATTACCATGGAGATTTATTCTGTGGAGCTAGCCTGCTCCAGCCAGGCCAATTCCAGGACTATTTAATTCTTCCATATGTCAGTCAGCAGTCACCACAAATGGAACCAATAGTTATTTCACTGCTCACTATACATGTAATCACATAACTAGACCCACTGTTATTATTTAAACGTTTGTGATCATTAATTTCAATGATTTTGGATAAAAAATGATTTTTAGATGATGTTTGCTATCATTAGATAATTACAGTTCATAGACTATAAGGCTATATATATAATGCATAGAATATTAGGGCCACAGAGGGGAAAAAAACACAAGTCTATATATTGTAACCAGTTGTTTTTTAAGGAGGACAGTTGTTAAAATGACAGATGTGGGGCATTTCGTGAAATTGTACTTCAGTTGGTTTCAATAACAAAGACATGCTGATGTGCCAAAATATTAAGTATCACATTGTCATAATATCAAACTGTAAAAACAATATGTAGCTTTTCTGCAGAAAGAACCAGCCTCATAAATTTTATGACATTTATCCTTTTTCTTCGAGTGGCCTAGTACTCTGTCATATAAACAAATACACATTCCAATAATGAATATAAAAACACAATGTGTTAACATTATGTTCCTTTATTGAATAAGGACAAACAAAGCAGGTAAACCATCAGCTCCTTCGAAACTGAAGTCACAGTGACTCTACAAGATGGAAAGACAGAATCCAAGCATATTATTACAAAATGATACATACACATTCAAAGGTCTGTATATAACACACCCTGCATGTCTGCACACTAAAATAAATGCAGGACAAATCCATACACATCAACTGAAACGAAAATGAATGGATGCAGTAGCCTCCCTGCAGCTTGTATTACACACAGTATACCGCACAACATCATAAGAGGCCAAATTCGTCAAAAAAGACACCCAAAAAAACCCAAATTCCTCTGCCACCGCAGGACATATTTAACCAAAATTGAAAGCACACATACTAACTTAAATAATTCAACACATATTGGTCCCTCAGCAGCCGACCACTGTCGTCATCAGGGAAGATTGCCGGATTGTCCCAGTCCATGGCTGGTGGCACTCTGGGGGCCCTCCTTCCTCAGGCAGGCCACATTGTGGAGGACAGCACAAGCCACAGTAATATCACATGCCCTAACAGGGCTGACCCTTAATTTGTGAAGGCAGTGAAAGCGTGCCTTCAGGAGCCAAAGGTCATTTCAACTCTGGCCTGGTCCTGGCATGGGCATGGTTGTAGGCCTGCTGTTGCTTCCTGGGGGTCTGTGAAAAGTGTCAGGAGAAAAGGCTGGCAGCCATACCCCTGTCTCCCAGCAACACACCACGAGAATTCACCTGTCAACACAAAATCTCATCATTACTACCTCATAAACACAGTGATATTCTTGACACAGCCATGATGTTATAAATAGGGGTTGTGGCTTACCTTGTTGATAGGCACTGATAGATTTCAGAGGCCGAAAGATTCTGGAGTCATGGACTGAGCCAGGCCATTTTGCCACAACATTGCTGATCACACAGTCAGCATTGCAGCCATCTGAAATCATAAGATGAGGAATATTACACCAATCAATGCACATCACTGGCAATGCAGAGTGTTCGTCAATGGACAATATCAAAAAGTTATGTTCACCTGAACATTAATGCTGTGAAAGGATTTCCTATTCACAAAATCGGCCTCATGGGCACCTGAGGGGGCTTTTATCCTTATGTGTGTGCAGTCCACTGCACCAATGACATTGGGGAAACCTGTCACACAAAGTAATGAGTATCCTACTATGTGTTAACAGTTGTCCTGTAATTTGTAGATCCTCTTACCTGCAATCCTATAGAACTCCTCTTTGATGTCACAGAGTTTCTGTGGCCAGGGAAGGAGATGAAGACATTTGCTAATGCTTTGATAGCCAGACCACACTCCTTATTGTGCGGCAAATTGGGCCTTGTTCAGCTGTTCTGCATCCCCACTGAGTACAGGAAGGCTCCACTAGCAAAAAAGCGCAAGGCCCACAAAACCATTTGCTCCCACCTCAGTGCATGGCTCCGTGCAGTGCGGTGCTTAATCCTGGGACCCGATAGTCTGCATAGATACCTGATGCCATCTGCAGAAAACCTGTATCTTTCATATAGTGGTCATCAGGGAAGGCCAGTGGTCCAACCGGTCCTGAAGACCCTTTCTGCCCTGAAGGCTCTCTCAGCACAAGTGCTTCTTCATCCACCACATCTCGCCGAATGGGCATGCCATTGTCAGAGCAGAAAGGAACACACAATTTTGGGCCTTCATATAGGCTAGTGGCCACACCTGGTGCTGGGGGGTGGGCAAAAGAGGGCGATGCCTTATAACGATGACTTGGTGTACTGATTGCTGGGAAAATAAAAAAAAACTTAGAAAGATGCCACCGTCCTGTGTGCTCACAATAAGAGCTCATATGTCATGGCTCACTTGACTTTACGAGAATATACCTAATTTTTATTTTGAGCTGTGTCATCTTCTTGGAGCTGGGGGAGGAAAAGAAAAAATGATTAATACTTTGTGTTACAGTTAGCATACAGTGTACATTGAAGGATATCTCACCTCCCTCTCAAGTTTTTTTATTTCAAGGTCCAGTTTCCTAATTGTCCTCTTTTTTATTCGGACTCCAGTGCAAGATTCCATCTTTTTCTTTCTTGTACTGAATGTCTATGTCTGCCAGTTCTATTGGCGCCGGAGGTGGTTGCCATACAACTTTCTGATAGCTTGTGAGCTCTGTGAACACAATACAATTAGCGCAGCTGGAATTGGCAGGATGGGTGTCCTTTTATTAATACGCACTTTGTTGCCAGGCTGGTTTTCCCACTGTATAGCATTGTGGTCCTGTAAAGAAATTAGATTTTTTGATTTGATGAGGACTCCTCACCATTGTAGAGAAATAGTACTTTCACAGTCTTAACATGATACCTCATGCCTTCTGGAATCCAGAGAGATGGTCTCTCTCCTCATCATCGTCTCATCATGTGCTGTTGCTGCTGCACTGGGGCTTCACCCTATCACATTTTATCGGATTCATATTGAAGCTAGTAACAAGACATGCCAGGCCTCAGTATGCCTTTGATGGAGTACTCACTGGATCAGCATCGTCTGGTGCTTGTGCTGGTGGCTCTAACAGGAACACAGTGCTGCCAGACACTGCAAGGCAATAGGTAACCAAAGTCAGACAGTCCCAAATTGATTCAATATGAATGTGGTTGTATCCCCTGTAGAGATGGAAGGACATACTTGAATGAAGCGGGTGGCATCTTGGGAGGACCTATGTCGTTCTTCTCCCCCAGGGATCCCCTCTAAGACGGGCCTGCCTTTATTTAGCCTCAAGGCCATGTCCTCTGCTGGGGTAAGGTCAGCCTTGGTGACCCACACCCGTGCCTTGTCTGTGGGTATTCTTTTTCACTGCTAAAACAGTACAGACAATGTGTGAGCAGCACCTTCTGGGTACAATATATGCATGTGCTTTGTTAATATTAGTCAGGACCATACCATTTCTGCAGATGTTTCTTGTATTTGATTTTGACCTGCTGCCATGTCCGTTTTGGCCCGTTCATGTTTAATCTACACACACACACACACACAACATTTAATGGAGTCACACTGCAGAAAATTACTTTGGTATTTTTGTCTTGTTTTCAGTAAAAATAACAAAAATTTATCATAGCTGTTATACATTGGGATGGAGTTACTTACACAATTTCACTCATATCTGCAGTGCATTTCAATTAAAAATGTTAACCGTTTCATAATTACGTACAACTGCATTTTTGGAGATGTGAATTAATATGTTGAATTGTAATTGTGATGTTTCAGCGGAGCGGTGAGTGTGTAATGTGCACTACTTACGCATGTCAAGCGGGTCTGCAATACTTGTGCCAACGCTTTTCTCTCTTGCTTTATCACGTGGCGGTGTTGCCTTTCTTCTTAATTATATCTATGTTACCTCCGTCGTATGACCCTCCATGAGGGATTTGTGCTTCGACGGGTAAAGTACGCGGCTCGTAGTTGCCATGGTAAATCAGTTAATCTCGTGATCTGTGCGGGGTCTATTTGAGTGAGCGTCGAGCGCGCACCTATCCAGGATTGGTTTTCACCTGGCTTAATGATCGTGTCTGCTCATTCCTGGTTTGGTCTTTTGTGCAACCAATTAAGCGCTGGACGCACATGTTTGGGCTTCATTGGCTCAGCTGAGTCATTTATCACGGATGGTCTTAATTCTACTTTTGTGCAACAGGCCCCAGGTCTGTGAGTTTGTGGGCAGCCCTCTTGGGCAGGTTGTTGTTGGTGGCCATATTCTTTCAATTTTTTGATATTGATTTAATGGTGCTCCGTGGGATGTTCAAAGTTTCTGATATTCTTTTTATCCCAACCCCTGATCGGGTATTTCTCCACAACTTTGTTCCTGACCTGTTTGGCGAGCTCCTTGGTCTTCATGGTGCCGCTTGCGTTAGTGGTGTTGCAGACTCTGGGGACTTTCGAACAGGGTGTATATTATACTACTGAGATCATGTGACACTTAGATTGGCAACACAGGTGGACTTTATTTAACTAATTATGTGACTTCTGAAGGTAAATTGATATGCACCAGATCTTAATTTAAGTGCTTCAATAGTAAAGGGGGTGAATACATATGCACGCACCACTTTTTTTTTAAACAGTATTTTTCACTTCAGCGAATTTGGACTTTTTGTGTATTGTCCATGACATGAATTCAAATTAAATACATTTAAATTACAGGTTGTAATGCAACAAAATATGAAAACGCCAGGGGGATGAATAACTTTTGCAAGGCACTGTATGTCTGCTTATAACACTGTATTATATTAGATTGAAGTATTGTAAAATAGTTTGAGTGTATAGCCCCCAAACTCCGTCCTCGGTACCCAAGCGGTGCACTTTTGGTGTTGCACTAGCACTACATTACCATTTACATTTAAAGTCATTTAGCAGACGCTCTTATCCAGAGCGACTTACAAATTGGTGCATTCACCTTATGATATCCAGTGGAACAACCACTTTACAATAGTGCATCTAACTCTTTTAAGGGGGGGGGGGTTAGAAGGATTACTTTATCCTATCCTAGGTATTCCTTAAAGAGGTGGGGTTTCAGGTGTCCTCGGAAGGTGGTGATTGACTCCGCTGACCTGGCGTCGTGAGGGAGTTTTTCCACCATTGGGGGTGCCAGAGCAGCGAACAGTTTTGACTGGCGCTGAGCGGGACTGTACTTCCTCAGAGGTAGGGAGGCGAGCAGGCCAGAGGTGGATGAACGCAGTGCCCTTGTTTGGGTGTAGGGCCTGATCAGAGCCTGGAAGGTCGGAGGTGCCGTTCCCCACAGCTCCGTAGGCAAGCACCATGGTCTTGTTCGGATGCGAGCTTCAACTGGAAGCCAGTGGAGAGAGCGGGAGGGCGGGTGACGTGAGAGAACTTGGGAAAGTTGAAACACCAGACGGGCTGCGGCGTTCTGGATGAGTTGTAGGGTTTAATGGCACAGGCAGGGAGCCCAGCCAACAGCGAGTTGCAGTAATCCAGACGGGAGATGACAAGTGCCTGGATTAGGACCTGCGCCGCTTCCTGCGTGAGGCAGGGTCGTACTCTGCGAATGTTGTAGAGCATGAACCTACAGGAACGGGTCCGCCCTTGATGTTAGTTGAGAACGACAGGGTGTTGTCCAGGATCACGCCAAGGTTCTTGCACTCGCGGAGGAGGAGGACACAATGGAGTTGTCAACCGTGATGGCGAGATCATGAACGGGCGTCCTTCCCCGGAGGAAGAGGCAGCTCCGTCTTGCCGAGGTTCGCTTGAGGTGGTGATCCGTCATCCACACTGATATGTCTGCCAGACATGCAGAGATGCGATTCCCACCTGGTTATCAGAGGGGGGAAAGGAGAAGATTAATTGTGTGTCGTCTGCATAGCAATGATAGGAGAGACCATGTGAGGATATGACAGAGCCAAGTGACTTGGTGTATAGCGAGAATAGGAGAGGGCCTAGAACAGAGCCCTGGGGGACACCAGTGGTGACTACTACACAGCTGATTCAAATAATCAACTAATCATAAAGCTTTAATTATTTGAATCAGCTGTGTAGTGCTAGGGCAACAACCCTTGGGGTTCCGAGGACAGAGTTTTGGAAACACTGGTATAGGTTCTTGTGTATTTGATCATTTCATTTTTGACATTTATTACAAATCCAATTCCCCAATGTTGGAAATAAAGCTTTACTGAACTGAACATAACAAAAATAAAATAGAGTTGGGCTAGTTATGTAGAAAACTGTGGTTGAATAAAAATGCGCTGTTACGGTGACATCAGGGTTCAAACACTCATTTTAGGTTTGGACTTCATGTCTCCTCAGTGCCTTCAACCACTTCACTAATCAGAGGGCTATTCACAATACCCAAATGCAGGACAAATTCAAGAAAGTGTACAGTATTATATAGAGCCATTATTTCATGGAACTCCCTTCCATCTCATATTTCCCAAAAGAACAGCAAACCTGGTTTTAAAAAACAGATAAAGCAACACCTCACAGCACAACGCCTCTCCCGTATTTGACCTAGATAGTTTGTGTGTATGTATTTATATGTAGGCTACGTGTGCCTTTAAAAAAAATATATGTAGTTCAGTCCTTCAGCTGTTCTTGTCTATTAATGTTCTGTATTATGTCATGTTTCATGTGGACCGCAGGAAGAGAAGATGCAGCTTTTGCAACAGCTAATGGTAATTCTAATAAAATATCAAATAAAATATCAAATTACACAGGTGCACCTTGTGCTGGTGACAATTAAAGGCCACTCTAAAATGTACAGTTGTCACAACACAATGCCACAGATATCTCAAGTTTTGAGGGAGTATGCATTGGCATGCTGACTGCAGGAATGTTCACCAGAGTTGTTGCCAGAGAATTGAATGTTAATTTCTCTACCATAAGCCACCTCCWACATCGTTTTAGAGAATTTGGCAATACGTTCAACCGGCCTCACAACCGCAGACCACGTGTAACCACGCCAGCCCAGGGCCTCCACATCCGGCTTCTTCACCTGCGGGATGGTCTGAGACGAGCCACCCAGCGAGCTGATGAAACTGCGGGTTTGCACAACTGAAGAATTTCTGCACAAACATCAGAAACCGCCTCAGAGAAGCTTATATGCTTATATGCGTATCCTCACCAGGGTCTTGACCTGACTGCAGTTCGGTGTCGTAACCGACTTCAGTGGGCAAATGCTCACCTTCGATGGCCACTGACATACTGGAGAAGTGTACTTTTCATGGATGAATCCCGGTTTCAACTGTACCGGACAGATGGCAGACATCCTGTTTGGTGTTGTGTGGGTGAGCGGTTTGCTGATGTCAACGTTGTGAACAGAGTGACCCATGGTGGCCAGATCTTCCATGGCCTGCATACTCACCAGATATGTCACCCATTGAGCAGGTTCGGGATGCTCTGGATCGACGTGTACGTCAGCGTGTTCCAGTTCCCGCCAATATCCAGCAACTTCGCACAATCAACAGCCTGATCAACTCAACTCTATCCGAAGGAAATGTGTCGCGCTGCATGAGGCAAATGGTGGTCATACCACATACTGACTGGTTTTCTGATCCACGCTCCTATCTTTTTTTTTAGGTATCTGTGACCAACAGATACATATCTGTATTCCCAGTCATGTGAAATCCATAGATTAGGGCCTGATGAATTTCATTTAAATTGACAGATTTTCTTATATGAACTGTAACTCAGTAAAATGCATGTTTCGTTTCTATTTTTGTTCAGTGTATATTAACGTCATTATTTGGCACCAGTTACAACACCTATCTGATCAAATTAAAATTAGTTTCTCATTGAAAGATGGGAATCGGTAGAATTCTAGATAGCTGAGCATCTCAAACAGAATTGTATGTCTTTTTGAAATCTACACAACATATACCATGTAGAACAAACATGTGTTTCTGATGAAGAATCACATCAGTCTAAATATGGCCCAGGTGTTAATGTTGCATGTCTGTACTTTCTCACATTTTCAATTTAAGCAATGGTTATGCCAGTTATACCAAAACAACACAGAATTCCATCTCCAAGTTGTTATGTGGAAAAACAGACATATTGCAAGAGAATCACTTTGGACAAATCACAATATGTTAAAGGGGAAATCTGCAGAACATCCATTTTTGAACTTATAAATTAATGATATACACTGAGTATACAAAACATGACATAGATTGACAAGGTGAATATAGGTGAAAACTATGATCCCTTATTGATGCCACTAGTTAAATCCACTTCAATCAGTGTAGATGAAGGGGAGGAGACAGGTWAAATAATATTTTTTAAGCCTTGAGACAATTGAGACATGGATTGTGTATGTGTGCCATTCAGAGCGTGAATGGGCAAGAACAAATATTTAAGTGGCTTTAAACGGGGTATGGTAGTAGGTGCCAGGTGCACCGGTTTGTGTCAAGAAATTCAACGCTGCTGGGTTTTTCACGCTCAACAGTTTCCTGTGTGTATCAAGAATGGTCCACCACCCAAAGGACATCCAGCCAACTTGACACAACTGTGGGAAGCATTGGAGTCAACATCCCTATGGAACGCTTTCGACACCTTGTAGAGTCCATGCACCAACGAATTGAGTCTGTTCTGAAAGCAAAAGGGGTGTTCCTAATGTTTTGTATACTCTGTGTACATCAGGGAGGGGCAATATATATATAGCACTTTTTGGGGGGGGTCTCAACTTACTGTTGAGAGTTAGAATAGTGGAATGCACAAGGTGCCATTTCGAAATATGGTTGTGCATCAGCAGGTTCTCTCTTGTTATGTCAGTCACTCAATTAGCCCATGTGAGTCTAGCCAGCTATTTATACCTGCTGTAATCATGGTCGATCTACCGACCGGGAGGCCGCCATAGATTTTGTTAGACACTCTCATAAACATTTCTCTCCATCTACATGTGTAGAATAGAAGGACATGCGTTATAAAATTGTAACATTTTTTCTCCGCCCCATGGAAAAATGTGTAGAATTGCAGGAAATTAACGATAAAACTTCTCTCCACTGTCAAGATGGGGGCTGCTAAAATGTTTTGCTCCCAAAAGGCTAGGGCTGGCTCTTACTGCATGTGTGGGTATGGATATGGGAATTCTACACATCCATACCCACACATGCAAGGGGTAATTCTACAGATTCCCATATTTCAATGAGAAACACATTTTAATTAGACCACATAAGTGTGTTGTAACTGTTGCAAAAATAATGACATTAACATATATTTCTAAGAATGACAGTAGGGTGACTCCCCTAGCAAGTCTCAAACACAGGCCACCAGCACTGATGACGAATGCCCTAACCATTGTCCCAATAAGGGATATCTCTAGGTCATGTGCTTATTGGGCCAGTATAGTTAGGCCAGAAGAAACCCTAACCTCTCCTCTCTTGGCACTTGTGTAGATATGAAACAACTTGATAGGTGAAAGCAATAGGGTGAGTGCACTTTGAAGTAAATCTCAGCTCTGTTAAAAGTACACTCAAGGAAATATTTTATTGATCATAGTGATTCAGGAGTATCATTTTAACAGTTTAAAATGCCGCACCAACTGTACAGAAACCCCTTAAATTGAGTTTCAAAAATTGTTATAATTATAATAAGGACTTAGATGACATATGCCTTTTCTGTGATAAAGGGGAAACTTGTTATACACATGTTTTATGAGTGTGACTCTGTGAAGTTATTTTGGAGTGAGTTAAGTAATTACATTTTTTATTTCATGAATAAGACCCATGTATTTACAATAAAATATGTAATATGTTATTTTTCAAATGAAAACAAAACTACTGAATTAGTCGTTAGTTTCTTGATTCTCTCTAGTAAACGTTATACACACAAAAACAAATATTTGAAATCTGTCCCCAAATGAATATATTTTTACTTGAAATCCAATAGTTAATCAAATCTCTATAATTAGTCAATAACACAAAAAACATTGCATTCTTACAATGATAAATAGAATGTTGTTCTGATGATGTCATCAGATGATGTTAGGAAGAGGAACCAGATCCCCAGGCTAACACAGTTAACTCCCAACCAATCAGAGACTAACCCCATCCACCCAACAAAACCTAACCCCAGGCTCTTACTAAAGGAAATGTTAAGGTAACGAGGAAGAAATCCTCCATAGGTTTATAAAATTGTCTCAGCTGAAGTTCATAAAAGTCACCTGCATAGAAAATGGTAATCTGGTCAAAACAAATGCATGATCAGAGATGTACATGGCAAATGTGTTTGTTCTTCCGAAGTTCTATGATATCGGGTTTTTGTTTGAGCACGGTTCGAAACAACATTTTAAGCAGCAATTTAACATGCATCTTATCAGCTAGCAACATTTGGTGAATCATCATTGTCACCAATGACTGTGGTTGTCTCACAGGCCAACCTGCTCGTGGTGGGATGTTTGGCGCTACAGACCATTAGCTAGGTAGCTACAATGTTTCCACTTTCTAGCAGTCCGTTTTATTGTAACACTAACATACATTATTTATTGCTTGTCCTTTTGTGGTTTATTGTATCAGAGGCCACGTGATCACTTAGGGAATGCGCAGTCCGCGGGGGAGAGCGGGAGATCTCAGCTCAATGCTCTATACTTGTATGACTCCAGTTAACTTGAATAAAGAAGGATTTATGTTTTAAACAACAGTTGTTTTCTTTAGTATTTCTTCGACAAGAAGATACAACATGGTACCAGGAGTGACAGAACTCACCTTTTACTCATCCATCATGGAGTTTTGGTCAAAAATGCTTAACGGTGCTGTGAGGATCTGTGTTTATTGCGCTATAACCCAATACTACATCACGTGATTGAATATTAGCAACTGTTGGCCTGGGCGCCTGGGTGTCTGTGTGTGTGTGCTGGAAATAACATTTTGCCCCAGATAGTGTGCTGAGAAGCTGTGGTTAACCTTGAGCGAGAGCAGTATGCTTTCTATGCAGGTGCAAATAGCTCAAACAATGTTACAGAACTGTCTGGCCCCAGTCTCTAGGGTGTGGGAGCGTAATCTACACAGCAACAGCGCCGGACACCAAGGAGCTGGGACCAGCCTGAGCGCCGGCGATGGGCTGAGCAAGTTTAAACCACGCTCAGCCTCTACTGTGATAGACGTAGTTCCAACCCATCTGTTGGCCTATCACAGTATAAGAACAGCTGTTTACTTACATCCTGCCAGTTCCCTGTTCTACCCTGCGAGGTGTCGCAGTGAATTCGTATATACGAAAATTGCATGTACCATTTATCGCTTGAGTTTAATACAAATACTTAAAGTATATTCGGTGACTCTGAATCACATTTTGTCCTGATACCAGATTTGAATTGACGCAAATCCATTATAATGCCAAGAGGCTTCAGGTCAACTAGCTAACTTTAGCTGATGTTAGCTAACTAGCCACTGGTCTAACCAGACTGATGTAAAAATAACCACGCCAGAGCTAACGGAGCGTGCAGTGCATGTAGCTAGTCGTTTTGCAGTGCTAGCTGGCTAACGACACAGAGCAGCTAAACAGAACTGCCTCCAACAGAACTGAAACTTAACGGCAATGTTGAAGAGCAATTGAAGTGGTTCAAACGGCGGCAATAGGAGTGGCTGAAAAAGACGACGCACAGAAGGTCGCACTGTTTCTCACAGTAACGTTAGCTGGCTCTGTCGCCATTGATGTATGCAACAGCTTTCAGGTAAGGGATTAAGAGCAAGCAGATTATGAACTGGTATTAGCCAAATTTCTGTCTTTTTGTACTCCCAGAAGAAACAAGACATTTGAGAGGTATGTTTTCAATAGTAGATGTCACAATGAAACAGAGACTGTTGAGGAATTTATTATGGATTTATGTAATTTTGGTCAAATTGCAGACTTGCTGATAGAATTATCATTGGGTTGAGCGACAAGGGACTGAGAGAAAAGTTACTTGTTGAGAATAAATTGTCACTAGAAAGAGCAACACAAATGTGTTAAGCTAGAAAGGTGACTCAGAGTCACATATGGTTAATGGACAGTGGTGTTCAAAGTGACACAGTATGCAAGGTGGAGTATGTTAGCAAAGGAAGAGCTACATCTAAACGGCTAACTTTGAAGGACAGCGCCGACAGCAGTCAGCAGCGCACTTCAGGGAACTAGCGCTCGTGCGGCAACTGCGGAGGAGAGCGCATACCTCGCCAGTGCCCAGCATATAGAAAAGTGTGTTACACCTGTGGTGGCATGAAAAACCCCTTTGCACTGAAATGCAAGCAGCGGAGACAAAAAAATACAGTACACTATGTGGGAACAGTCGCACTTGCAGGACCAGATGAGGACTGGACTGCTACCTACAAGACTAATAGAACTGACATTGTGTTCAAACTTGACACTGGAGCACAGGTCAACATAATTTCGGAGAATTACAGTAGTGAAGCAATTGCCACTTCAGGGACATGCACATTGGTGCTGGAGGTAGATAATGAATCTCACAAGGTTCTGTTTGTCATACTAAAGGGAGAAAAAAAACACCCTTCATTGGGTTAAAGTCATGTAACTTACTGGGTCTAGTGAAATGGGTTCATACAGTGAATGGTGAAATGACTAATGTTGAGGATGCATATGCTGATGTTTTTTAGGGAATAGAAATACTCAAGGTGCAGCACAAAATCGAGTTAGATCAGCCAAATAGACCAGTGATCCATGCACCTAGAAAGGTCCCATTATCACTAAGACACAAGCTAAAAGCAGAGCTACTGTCCTAGAGCTAGAGTCCATGCACCTAGAAAGGTCCCATTATCACTAAGACACAAGCTAAAAGCAGAGCTACTGTCCTAGAGCTAGAGTCCTTAGATATCCTAGACAAAGTAGAAGAGTCTACTGAATGGGTCAACTCACTAGTAATAGTTGAGAAGAAAGACGGCTCGCTCAGACTGTATGGATCCAAAAGAGCTAAACAAGTATTTATAAAGGGAACACTTTCAGCTGCCTATCAAAGGGGGAAAATTCAGGGACATAGCAGCGGCTAAATACTTCTCAAAGCTAGACGCCTCCTCAGGGTTTTGTCAGATCAGTCTAGTCAAGGAGAGTACAAGGCTTTGTACTTTCAACACTCCTTTTGGTAGGTACTGATTTAAAAGGCCCCCGTTAGGTCTCACTTCAGCACCAGAAGTCTTTCATAGGACAGTCCAAACAGATATTTGAGACTGCGCCAGGCAGAAAAGTGTGCTAATATGGAGTACGATTCTTGAAGAGCACAACACAAGGTTGAAAGCCAGAACTAATGGGCTAAAGCTAAACGCATACAAATATGAATTCAGAAAGACAGAAATTACCTTCTTGGGTGAAAAACGAACATGTGGAGGTGTTTAGATAGACCAAAGCAAAGTCACAGCCATCAAGAACATGCCACCGCCTACCGATCAAGAGGGTGTACAAAGGTCCTTAGGTATGGTTAACTATGTGGGCAAATTTGTACCTAATCTGGCAACTCACACGAGTCAGGTGAGACGTCTACTGTGTAAAACTACAGAGTGGTGTTGGAACAGTAATCACCAGAAAGAGGAGCTCATGGCATTGATCATGCAAGCTACAGTGCTGAGGCTATGATGAAAAGCGTAAAACCAAAATCTCAGCAGATGCCTCTAAAGCAGGTTTAGGTGCAGTGTTGTTACAGCAGTATGGCACTAGATGGCGCCCAGTCGCATATGCTTCCAGGGCTCTGACAACTTCTGAGTGTAACTATGCTCAGATTGAGAAAGAGGCTTTGGCACTGCCATATGCATGTGAGAAATTCCATGTGTTTATCTATGGTAAAACAATGTTGGCCGAAACAGATCATATACCTTTGGTTACTATTGCAAAGAAGGGTCTAACATACACACCACCAAGGGTACAGAGACTGTTTACAAAACTTCAGAAATATGACTTGCAACTCAAGTACAGGCCAGGGAAAGAATTGTTAGTGGCAGACACATTGTCCAGAGCTTTTGACAGCTCAGAACCAAACCAGATATACGAGCAGGACGAGACCATACATGTAAACCTTATCAGAAAGTTGCCCTGTCTCAGATGAAATGTGGACAGTTATTTCACATGCTACTGCAAAAGAAGATGTTTGCAAAAGGTGATTGAATTCATAACATGTGAGTGGTCTATACACGCTATATGGTCAATACAGGGATGAGCTATCTGTACTTGATGAAATTCTGTTTAAGGGTTCAATAATTGTGATGCCAAGTGTGTTACAGAAAAACATGTTGATCAAAATACACAAGGGCCATCTAGGGATGGAAAGGTCAAAATGATGTGCAGAAGCAGTGTTATTCTGGCCCAAGATGAATGCTGATATAGAGCAGACATTCAGAGCCTGTGAAACATGCTAGAAATACAGGTCAAAACAGAGCAGAGACAATGTGGGTTGAGGAAAAATAGGTATTGAGACCATGGGGAAAAGTAGGAATATATATATTTTCTCTTGAGGGCAGGAGATGCATTATTGATGCGCAATTATGCTCATTACCCAGAGAGCTTTGCTGAAGGACACAACTGCTAGTCAGGTGATACCTCGCATTAAGTCATTCCTTGCTCGTCATGGGGTCGGAGACGTAGTCTGTATGGAAAATACCTCACAGTTCAGCTTTCAGTGATTTTGCTAAACTGTACGGGTTCAAGCATGTCACATCCAGCCCACTGTACCCACAGTCTAATGGGTTAGTCGAGAACGGTGTCAAAACAGTGAAACTACTGCTTAAGAAAGCTCCCGACTCGGAAGATAGATTCGTATCTAGCTTTGTTAAACCACCGGGCTACTCCACTAAAACATGGTATGTCTCCCGCAGAGCTGTTGTTCAACAGGAAACTCAATACTAGTTTGCCAGTACTCCTAGAAACAGAGAAGGATGAAAAGGTCATTCTTAACAAACGGAGAGAAAAGAGTGACGAGAAAAGATACTATGACAAAGGGTCCAAGGTGCTCATTGCACACAGTCCAAATGATAGGGTGAAAATGCATGATGGTWAAACATGGAGCGTTGAGGCCTGTGTGGTGAAWACAMRYRWTYCWGRAWYRYKTGTWATGACAKCTGYAGGAGTTACATACAGGATTTACAGACACTTTTTTGCTATTATTTTATCTTGTGAGGGAAAAMGCATGGGGGATGTGGCATATTGTATCAGAGGTCACGTGACCACTTAGGGGAAGCACAGCCCGCGCAGAAGAGCGGAAGATCTCAGCTCATTGCACAATACTTGTACGGCTCTGATTAACTTCAATAAAGAAGGACTTAAGTTTTAAAGAACAATTGTTTTCTTTAGTATTTCTTGGACAAGAAGATACAACACCTTTGTAGCGTTTTCTGGGCCAACACATCCTCTTCTCTCTCTCATGATCCTGAAATAAATATCCTTCCGCAGTGTGAACTCCACTTAAAGCAGCTGCCAGAATCACCCATCGCATCTGTAAAGTTGAAGATCATCAAATCTTCACCATGCCTCTGTCAGCAACCATCATCAGTGGAGGGCAGAAGTTGGTTCTAGAATAGATTCATGCATTTTCTCAAGCAACAAATAGCCTTTGAACAGCTGGAGGATATCTTACATCCAATTTTGCTCAGTCATAATGCAATGCATACACGCTTATTTCTTTCCACATGAAGGATAGGGTTAGTATGTCCATATTACATGGAACTCACATTTATAAGCTATTACAAGATGTTGGATATTTATTTTTAAGATCTCAAATGGACAACAGTATATTTAGCAGACCATTTGCTCATCATGTCTTATCTTATGACCTATTGTTTACAGTACATTAACACTAGGTGGCAGTGTGGGTAAGAGTATGGTGTAACCTCAAGACCTTCATATACAATCATTGCACAAGACATACATTTTTATGACACAAAGCTACAGCATGCAGCATGCTGCAGCATTCAGAAGACGGACACAGAAGATACAGTTGAAGTCGGAAGTTTACATACACTTAGGTTGGAGTCATTAAAACTCGTTTTTCAACCACTCCACACATTTCTTGTTAACCATCTATAGTTTTGGCAAGTCGGTTAGGACATCTACTTTGTGCATGACACAAGTCATTTTTCCAACAATTGTTTACAGACAGATCATTTCACTTATAATTCACTGTATCACAATTCCAGTGGGTCAGAAGTTTACATACGCTAAATTGACTGCCTTTAAACGGCTTGGAAAATTCCAGAAAATTATGTCATGGCTTTAGAAGCTTCGGATAGGCTAATTGACATAATTTGAGTCAATTGGAGGTGTACCTGTGGATGTATTTCAAGGCCTACCTTCAAACTCAGTGCTTGACATCATGGGAAAATCAAAAGAAATCAGCCAAGACCTCAGAAAACAAATTGTAGACCTCCACAAGTCTGGTTCATCCTTGGGAGCAATTTCCAAACGCCTGAAGGTACCACGTTCATCTGTACAAACAATAGTACACAAGTATAAACACCATGGAACCACGTAGCCGTCATACCGCTCAGGAAGGAGACGCGTTCTGTCTCCTAGAGATGAATGTACTTTGGTGCGAAAAGTGCAAATCAATCCCAGAACAACAGCAAAGGACCTTGTGAAGATGCTGGAGGAAACAGGTACAAAAGTATCTATATCCACAGTAAAACAAGTCCTATATCCACATAACCTGAGAGGCCGCTCAGCAAGGAAGAAGCCACTGCTCCAAAACCGCCATAAAAAAGCCAGACTACGGTTTGCAACTGCACATGGGGACAAATACCATACCTTTTGGAGTAATGTCCTCTGGTCTGATGAAACAAAAATATAACTATTTGGCCATAATGACCATCGTTATGTTTGGAGGAAAAAGGGGGAGGCTTGCAAGCCGAAGAACACTATCCCAACCGTGAAGCATGGGGGTGCCAGCATCATGTTGTGGGGGTGCTTTGCTGCAGGAGGGATTGGTGCACTTCACAAAATAGATGGCATCAGGAGGAAGTAAAATTATGTGGCTATATTGAAGCAACATCTCAAGACAAAAAAATCAAATGAATTGTGTGTTTGGTTTAGGCTTACCTTGGTGTGACGTCTTTATTTGGGCAGTTCAAAACATCAAAACAACAACCCAGGGTAACCTACACGAAACAGATCTGATATGAAGTAGTTCTAAAATCCCAGATGGAAAATGAATGATGAAAAACAATTGGCACCATTTCTGGATTTTATGACTTCAATGAATTCAAAACTGGGAGCTCAAAATGTGAATGAGCTCCGACTGGGAAAAATGTATTTGAACTGTCATCCAACTCGGAATTCCAATTCGGGAACTCTGCCCTCTTCCTGGAGCTCCGATTTTCCGACCTGAAGATCACTGATGTAACGATCGTCTGTGGTGGTAGAAGGATCGGACCAAAGCGCAGCGTGGTAAGTGTTCATGTCTTTAATGAAATCCAAAAACTGAACACAGGAACAAAACAATAAACGATGAATCAAACCGAAACAGTACCGTGTGGCGACAAACACTGACACGGAAACAAACACCCACAAACCAAAAGTGAAACCCAGGCTACCTAAGTATGATTCTCAATCAGGGACAACGATTGACAGCTGCCTCTGATTGAGAATCATACCAGGCCGAACACAAAACCCCAACATAGAAAAACACACATAGACTGCCCACCCCAACTCATGCCCTGACCATACTAAAACAAAGAAAATACAAAAGAACTATGGTCAGAACGTGACAACTGATGTCATGATTTGACCTCTATAATGGCTAAATAGACGCAGAAAAAACTATAACTCAACAAGTTATTTTTAATTTCAGTTGATTAAAACGAGAAGAGACAAAGGGTGTGTTCGTAAATTCACTCTGGAGTGCCAGAGTTGGCTCTGTGCGCTCTGGGCTTCGTAAATTCAGAGTGTTGTCAGATTGTCTGTTCATAAATTCAGTGTTTCGCTCTCAAAGCGTTCAGAGCGCACAAGAGCATTCTGACCTCACAATGGAGGTCAAGCACCCAAACTAACTGGCTAAAGTTGGCTAACTTTCTAGCTCCTTCCAGACACAAATGAGAGCTACTTCCAGCACCTCACTGACCATCTTACCTGTTCTAGGAGAGCTGGTTAGGTTGTTTTCAAATCAAATCAAATTTTACCTTACAGTGAAATGCTTACTTACAGGCCCTTAACCAACAATGCAGTTTTAAGAAAATACAAAAAAAAAGTAAGAGATAAGAATAACAAATAATTAAAGAGCAGCAGTAATTAACAATAGCGGGGCTATATACAGCAGGTACTGGTATTGAGGTAATTGAGGTAATACGTACATGTAGGTAGAGTTATTAAAGTGACTATGCATACATAATGACTTGTTATGGATAGGGGGCAGCATTTTCACGTTTGGATGAAAAACGTGCAAGGAGTAAACTGCCTGCTACTCAGTCCCAGTTGCTAATATATGCATATTATTAGTAGATTTGGATAGAAAACACTCTGACGTTTCTAAAACTGTTTGAATGATGTCTGTGAGTATAACAAAACTCATATGGCAGGCAAAAACCTGAGAAAAAATCCAACCAGGAAGTGGGAAATCTGAGGTTGGTCATTTTTCAACTCATTCCCTATTGAAGATACAGTGGGATATGGGTCATGTTGCACTTCCCAATGCTTCCACTAGATGTCAACAGTCTATAGAACCTTGTTTGATGCTTCTACTGTGAAGTGGGGCCGATTGAGAGGGGAATGAGTCAGAGGTCTGGCAGAATGCTTTGAGCTCGTGACGCTCGTTCACGTGAGAACGAGCTCTGTTCCATTGCTTTTCTGAAGACAAAGTATTTCTCCGGTTGGAACATTATTGAAGATTTATGTTAAAAACATCCTAAAGATTGATTCTATACTTTGTTTGACATGTTTCTACGGACTGTAATATGACTTTTCGTCTGAACCTTTGCCTGGACCTGCCCGCGCGTCGTGAGTTTAGATTGTGTACTGAACGCGCAAACCAAAAGGAGTAATTTGGACATAAATTATGGATTTTATGGAACAAATCAAACATTTATTGTGGAACTGGGATTCCTGGGAGTGCATTCTGACAAAGATCATCAAAGGTAAGTGAATATTTATAATGCTATTTCATACTTATGTTGACTCCAACATGGCGGATATCTTCTTGATACAAAAAAACAAAAGTTTTTTTGTTAGTCTCTGAGCGCCGTACTCAGATTATTGCATGGTTTGCTATTTCCATAAAGTTTTTTTGAAATCTGACACAGCGGTTGCATTAAACTTCTTGACGCTACGGATCCCGTTACCGGGATCATTTATCAACAACAACCGCTAAACTGCAGAGCGCCAAATTAAAAATAATAATACAACAAATATTTATAATCATGAAATCACAAGTGAAATATACCAAAACACAGCTTAGCTTGTTGTTAATCCACCTATCGTGTCAGATTTTGAAAATATGCTTTACAGCGAAAGCAATCCAAGCGTTTGTGAGTTTATCAATCACTAGACAAAACACTAAGAACAGCTAGCCTTAAATTAGCTTGGTCACGAAAGTCAGAAAAGTAATAAAATGAATCGCTTACCTTTGATAATCTTCAGATGTTTGTACTCACGAGACTCCCAGTTACACAATAAATGTTATTTTTGTTCGATAAAGATTAGTTATATAACCAAAAACCGCCATTTGGTTTGCGCGTTATGTTCAGAAAACCACAGGCTCGTTCCGGTCCTGAAGGGCAGACGAAAATTCCAAAAAGTATCCGTAATGTTCATAGAAACATGTCAAAGGTTTTTTTATAATCAATCCTCAGGTTGTTTTTAACATACATAATCGATAATATTTCAACCGGACGGTAACCTATTCAATGCTATAGAGAAAGAAAATGTTGAGCTACATCTGTCGCGCGCAGGAACTAATCAAAGGACACCTGACGCGTTTTGAAAATTCTCGCAAATTCTTCTAAATAAAAGCTTGAAACTATGTCTAAAGCCTGGTCACAGCCTGAGGAAGCCATTGGAAAAGGAATCTGGTTGATACCCTTTTAAATGGAGGAGGGGCAGGCAACAGAACAGCGATTTTTCCAAATAAAAGGCACTTCCAGGTTGGATTTCCTCAGGTTTTCGCCTGCAAAATCAGGTCTGTTATACTCACAGATGATATTTTGACAGTTTTGGAAACTTTAGAGTGTTTTCTATCCTAATCTGTCAATTATATGCATATTCTAGCATCTGCACCTGAGAAATAGTCCGTTTACCTTGGGAACGTTATTTTTCAAAATATAAAAATTCTGCCCCCTAGCTGAAAGAGGTAGAAGTATATCTTTAAATCTGTGAATAACACTTGTATCTTTTATCAATGTTTATTATGAGTATTTCTGTGATTTGATGTGGCTCTGTGCAAATTCAAGGGATGTTTTGGAGGCAAAGCCAAATGTAAACTGAGGTTTTTGGATATAAATATGAACTTGATCGAACAAATCATACATGTATTGTGTAACATGTTGTCCCGGGAGTGTCATCTGTTGAAGAATATCAAAGGTTAGTGATTAATTTTATCAATATTTCAGCTTTTTGTGACTCCTCTCTTTGGTTGGAAAATCGCTGTATGCTTTCTGTGACTAGTGTCTGACCTAACATAATGATAAGTTTTGCTTTCGCCGAAAAGCTTTTTTGAAATCGGACACTGTGGTTGGATTAACGAGAATTGTATCTTTAAAATGGTGTCTAATACTTGTATGTTTAAGAAAATTGAATTATGAGATTTCTGTTGATTGAATTTGGCGCCCTGCAATTTCATTGGCTGTTGGCGAGGGGTTCCATTCTAAATTACCGCCCATTTTGAAAAGGAAAATGCAATAAATATTTACTCTGAGCTGCGCTTCGATCGGTCTGTCCTCTCCTAGCCCACGTCTACAGTTGTTGCGCTAACGTGACGGCTAGGAGGTATCACTTCTTTTGTGAATAAGAGTTCAAAGTTCATACCAATTTGCCATACTTTTAAGCTCATGCTATATTCTGTCTGGTATAGTCAAAATTCATCCTTTCGGCGTGTTGACCGTCATCTTCACGTTGAAATTCGATGCTGATTTCGTTAGGTTATCTGAGCCCTTTTAACGTAGAACCGCCACCCTAACGTCCTCGGAACAGAAAGTTACATTTTTGTCAAGGGGCTAATATAGGATTGGGAGAGAGGGCCGTATTTCATAGTTTACACCCAGTGTCTGTTCACATGGGCGGGGCCTCTGAGTGAGCAGAGTGGTGTTCTTCTGACAAACCATTCTCTCATTAAGAAGCTAAAATTACATTTAATCTTTTCACAAATTGTTTCATATTTAAACATTTAAATTGCACAACAATTCCATGTGAATCTGATAACTAGTGTGTGTCGACTTTCCAAGATACAGTTTATGTCATTCTGTCATTAGTAATAATGTCTCAGACAACAACTGATCTGAGATCATATTCATTAAGTACCAACGCATATTTTCAACTGGTTGGATTACCAAAATATGGTTCCGTTTCCCATCTTTTGATGTCACCAGACTCTCAATATTAACAAAGGGATTTTCAATAGTCACATCGGTAGAGTAGAGAGAGGAAAAAGGGGAAAGGTATTTATGGGGGTCATAAACCTCCCCCATCAAGCCAACGTCATGACAGTCCCCCCTTGTTGGGTTCAATCGTGCGATTAACCTGCACGTTGCAGACCAACATAAAAATGACCGTGGGTTGTCCTGGTTGTGGACCATCGTTGTGGTCCCCCTCTGGTGGTCGACCCGGGTAGGGTTTCTGCGAATGAAGAAGTCCGCTCCAAGGCTGGGCAGCAGATGTCCAGTTCGTGATCGCTGTTGCAGTCCCCCCTCTGGTGGTCGACCCGGTTAGGGTGTCTGCAAATGAAGAAGTCCGCCCCAAGGCTGGGCAGCAGATGTCCAGTTGGTGATCGCCGTTCCGGACCCGTCATCTGGTCGTCCAGACTGGAAGATCTGGGCAGTAATTTAGGCAGATGTTAACAACACACACACACACACACACACTCATGAAATATATCATTACATTTCCTCTCAAATGAGCGGTATTGTGGCACTAACTGATGGTTGTATGGGGAAGTTGTTTATGGCTCTAACACTTTCTACGTGCCGAAGAAAATGAAACAAACTGAAATGAAAGCATAAACAAAACAAAATATAGTTATGCCACCTTAATCATCTAATTGGACTGTATTCTATATACGTCCATGGTCTTGGCAAAATGACCCTATCAATGCATTGTCTAATGTCATATCTAGGGCTTTCCTAATTTGCGGGGTGTTGCTTAGGGTACTATCCTAAGTTGATAACTACATGATAAGTCTACAGCTGTAAGGCACTAGTTTTGGGCAGTCTACAGGGATTACCTATGGACTTCTGGGGAAAAAACTGGTGAGTACTGTAGCTGTAGAGTCAAAGGCCTCAAAATAAACGGTCAACTTTACTAAGGCTGGTATTTTGCTCCGTTGTGCATGTGCGTTTATGCTTACACAAGCCTGCTTGTCAAGGGAAGAAAACCAAGTATCATTGCACATTACAACTTGTTCAGAATGAGTCTGACGTAGTCAGGTAATTTTCAGGTCTATGCCTGGAGGTCAGTCAGAATTGGTGTCGAGGGAGTCTGTAGTGGTTTTACTACCAGTCACTGTCTTCCACTATTGTAGTGGTGGTAGGTATGAAGAAGTCTACTTCATAGCTATGTTATCCACGGAGGAGCTACGGAAGTACGGAAGTACTCTCTAAGCACGGAACCAGTCGTATGCGGTGTGATCATGGTTCATGACTTCTAATAACTTTTCTCCTGAACAGTGGGTTCTATTTATTAGTGGCATGTGTTAACCATTGGAAGAGTGCAATGGAGATTCCCTTCCCCGTGTTGCACTCTGAGTGACTCCTATGTCGCTATTATCAATAGCATTTTTACTTGTGAGGTTACTAATCCTTTTACTGAGTGTTGCTGGAATGACTGTGGTATTGGTACTGGTAGTCAAGGGGACCAGTTGTCCTACCGATTTATTCTGAAATGTTATCCTACAGGAATACATGATTAGAGCATTTTACTAGTTGTCTTGTAGTGGCTACTACACATGGCAAGGAATGATTATTGTTGCCATTMGTTTTGGAGGTGGACAAGTTCACTGGACTTCCTTTACGACCAGTGTGGTACACCTCAGTACTATCTTAGATGTGTTCTAAGATAATCCCCTTCTAGAGGCCTGTCTGCTCCTCACTGTTCTCATAGGGGGAGTTTACAAATAGATTTGATTTATGCTCTGGCGGCCTCGTACAATGTTGCCGTAGTCTCGACCCCCCCCCCCCCCCCCCCCCCCCACCGGCCTCGATGAGGCTCATCATGGGTCTGGGCTACTATTCCCCCCCTTTGTGTCTCGGGACCCCCCACCAGCTGGTGGTGTTGGTATCCGAGGCGCAAACGGAAAGTTCTGACCCTATGTACGAGTTGTCAGTGCTGCGTTATTATGAGAATGGCGGTAACCTTTCAACCAAATCTCCTGGTGTTTGTGCTTCAGTCACGGTGGTGACTGAGGCCTGTCAGTCACCACCGTGTCCGCGTGTGGTAACCTCTTCAGTACCTGCGAACTGAGACGAGGATATCGGTCTGTGATATCGCAAAGTGTTTCACCAGTGGGAYTCATCGGGTCAGTTGCTGGACTGACGCCATTAGTGTCATTGTAAGGGGTGACAGTCCCCCACAAAGCGGAAGGTGTATCATTGGAAGCAGAGTATACTCTGCGCATCGATGTTTTTCTTGCTGAGACGACCGCAGTGCTTGCGGAAGTGTCCGAAGGGCAAGAGAAGTTCATCTCAGCTACCGTATTGCACGACTGCAAGGAGGAGGGAAGTAGCTCATTCACAGAGACAGCTGGCTCGAAATCATGGAAAGAATGGTCAATCAGATTGGCTGATGGAATGTGTCGAGATATCGTAATATCTCCTTGGATCGGATTCTGCACCAAGAGGTTTCTAAATGTCTTTTTCCCAAGGGGTGCTTTTGACAGATACCCCTCATGAATGACTGCGTTGCAGCTAGCGTTAGGGGACGACAGTATGGTCAGTGGAGAAGGCACTGTGGCCTGTGACCATACCTGGTTGGTTTTCCAAACCATCAATGGGAGTAACTGATCCATCAAGTCTGCTCCAAGTAGCAGGGGTACAGTTTCAGGCTGGTAACATACACAGGGTGAACGAGCGATACGTCCTGGAAGTGTAGTTTCAGCATGACTCTCAATGTGAGAGGCGAGGTACCCTGAGTGACCCCTCGAAGTGTAGTGTTGCATTGTTCCACTTTTAACCAACATTTAGCTGGCTTCAAAGCCCTTTTGAGATCATCGAACAATGTTTGAGAGATGAGTGATCTTGTCTCACCCGAATCAATTAGCGCATGACAAGTTAAGCAGTCCTCCAGGACCGTTTCCAGGTATGGGCGTTTAGATTCGTGATTAGTGGACATATTCCCCACTCAGATTTTGAGTGGTTTGGCTTTAACGAAGCGTTTAACCTTTTCTTCTTAACCTTTGTATCAGAGTCTATAGACAAAGCCCGTGGGCTTGTTTCTTAATCAAGCGGGCCCTGGATAGGGTCTTGAATGAGAGCGGGAGAAATTTGAATTTTAACGTCCTTACTATGGGTGTTAATTCCTGCAGACCTGGTGTCCGGTAATTCCCCGTCTAGTCCTTGTGACTTATCTTTTACCCTTTTCTCAAATGTTTCTTGCTCTAGTTCTTCACGTAGTGTAACTTCTGGAGAACATTGGTCTACGTTTTGACCGTCCTTCAACCCTTTATTACCCGTGTGCTCAGACACTTTGTGTATGTTGGGTGCAGGAACGTAGCGAACAGGTCAATTGTACCGGTAGTCGTTTTGATGGCGACGTACTTTAGAGTTATTTAGACCACGGTGGTTATTGGATTCGTGGTTTCGGGGTAGAAACCGTTGTTGTGCATCATCTCTCAACGCTCCAATACCTGATAATGCACCCTCTAACTGGAGTGAGTGCTCCTGGTCAAACTTCAAAACCGAGTGGTCAGGGCTCTTAGCGTTGCGAGTTTTTAATGCCTCAAAAGCTGTGCTTGCAAGCTCTCTGAGTTGTAGAATAGGCAAGCCAACGTGGGCTGCATCGACCAAGTAGGTAATGAAGGTGGGATACATGTTCGACAGAAACATTTGTTTGAATGGTAACAGCTCTTCCATTCCTGTTTCAGTGAGTAGGCCAAAGTAAGCTGAACGAAGCCTATGATAGTAAGCTTGTGTGTCACGCCCTGGCCATAGAGAGGCTTTTCTTCTCTATTTTGGTTAGGCCAGGGTGTGACTAGGGTGGGCATTCTAGTTTCTTTATTTCTAGGTTTTCTGTTTCTAGGTTTTGGCCGGGTATGGTTCTCAATCAGGACAGCTGGCTATCGTTGTCTCTGATTGGGAATCATACTTAGGCAGCCTGTTTTGCCACCTTAGTTGTGGGTAGTTGTCTGTGTTAGTGGCCTGTATAGCCCTAGTCAGCTTCACGTTTGTTTTTGGTATTTCTTGTTTTGTTGGCGACATTTTCAACATTAAAAGAAATGTCCGCCCACCACGCTGCACCTTGGTCCGGTCATTTCCACCCTGACAACGATCGTGATAGAACTACCCACCACAATCGGACCAAGCAGCGTGGTAAGGAGGACTGGACATGGGAGGACATCCTGAATGGGAAAGGATCCTGGACGTGGGAGGAGATCCTGGTTGGAAAGGATCGCCTGCCGTGGGAGCAGGTGGAAGCAGCGAGGAAGGCGGAGGAAGCGAGTAAAAGGGCCCAGGATTACACAGGGTCACGGCTGGCACGAAAGACCGGGAGGCCACTTCAAACATTTTTTTGGGGGGGGGGACACAAGGAGATTGGCTGAGTCAGGTTGGAGACCTGAACCAACTCCCCGTGGTTACCGTAGGGAGCGTGGTACTGGTCAGGCACCGTGTTATGCGGTGGAGCGCACGGTGTTTCAGGTGCGCATTCACAGCCCGGTGCGCTACATTCCAGCTCCCCGCATCGGCCGGGCTAGAGTGGGCATCCAGCCAGGACGGATGGTGCCGGCTCAGCGCATCTGGCCGCCAGTGCGTCTCTACGGCCCAGGATATCCTGCGCCGGCTCTGGGCACTGTGTCTCCGGTGCGTCTGCACAGCCCAGTGCATCCTGTGCCAGCGCCCCGCCTTTGCCGGGCGAAGGTAACCAGCCAGGACGGGTTGTGCAGGCTCTACGCTCGAGACCTCCAGTGCGCCTCCACGGCCCAGTGTATCCGGTGCCTGCTCCCAGAACCAGGCCTCCTGTATGTCTCCCCAGCCAGGTGAGTCCTGTGCCTGCTCTCAGAACCAGGCCTCCTGTATGTCCCCCCAGCCTGGAAAGCCCTGTGGCAGCTCCACGCACCAGGCTGTCCATACGTCTCCTCACTCCAGTGATGATCCATGGCACGAAGCCTCCAGTGATGATCCATGGCACGAAGCCTCCAGTGATGATCCATGGCACGAAGCCTCCAGTGATGGTCAATGGCCCGGAGCCTGCAATGAGGATCCATGGCACGAAGCCTCCAGTAGTGATCTGCGGTTTGGAGCCTGCAGCGACGGTCTCCAGTCCGGAGCCTCCAACGGCGGTCTCCAGTCCGGAGCCTCTAGCGACGGCCTCCAGTCCGGAGCCTCCAGCGACGGCCTCCAGTCCGGAGCCTCCAGCGACGGCCTCCAGTCCGGGGCCTGCAACGAGGGTCCCCAGACCGGGGCCTGCAGCGAGGGTCCCCAGTCCGGGGCCTGCAGCGAGGGTCCCCAGTCCAGAGGCGCCACCAAAGTGGGGGGAGCCAGAGGTGGAGCGGGGTCTGCGTCCCGCACCGGAGCCGCCACCGAAGTAGATGCCCACCCGGACCCTCCCCGATAGAGTCAGGTTTTGCGGCCGGAGTCCGCACCTTTTTGGGGGGGGGGGGGGTACTGTCACGCCCTGGCCATGGAGAGGCTTTTATTCTCTATTTTCGTTAGGTCAGGGTGTGACTAGGGTGGGCATTCTAGTTTCTTTATTTCTAGGTTTTCTGTTTCTAGGTTTTGGCCTGGTATGGTTCTCAATCAGGGACAGCTGTCTATCGTTGTCTCTGATTGGGAATCATACTTAGGCAGCCTGTTTTGCCACCTTAGTTGTGGGTAGTTGTCTGTGTCAGTGGCCTGTATAGCCCTAGTCAGCTTCACGTTCGTTTTTGGTATTTCTTGTTTTGTTTGTGACATTTATAACATTATAATAAATGTACGCTCGTTCCGAGCTTGTTTAACTGTGTTAGCCAGTGAGCTATCGTGTTTGCCAGTCGCAAAACCACTGAATTCTAATTTCAAGTTGTGGCAAGTTTAGCGTAGTCATTTAGCATGTGTTGCTGTTGTAGACAAATTAACCTCGTCACGTGTCTATTCGACGTTCGCTTCAACAGGTAAACCCTGTCAGAACCCGTAGCGTTCGGGTAGCCACCCAACACGTCCTCTATGTCAGCTAGGAATGTCTCAATATCGTTTGGCTGACCTGGAACGGGGTCAAAGGTGGGGAAAATCTTGACGAGTTTGTCAAGGTATTCCGCGTCAAGCGGGCGGAGAGGGTTGGCTTCATCCTGTGGGGAAATTGGGGCCGTTCCGGAGCCCTGTACTCCTTTGTGTACAGGGCTCCGGTTGCTTGGCTGGAGAGTCACGCTGTAGAGCGTGACCATTCTGGACTTCCTCCAGATGGTACCTAAGGGTGGTATTCTGCTGCATTGCAGAGTCCACTTGAGCATTTAGAGTACTGATTTTGGACACGTGAGTGTCGCACTTGCTCCTTTCGGTCTCAAACTTATCTGTCATAGTTTGCAGATAGAGGTCTCGAGAGATTCAGTGATGAGATTTCTTCCGCTTGCTTAGAAATCAAAATTTCCATCTTCATCACCCGAGTTCTCTCAACATTCATTTGGTCAGCGACTTCAATGAGTTCTGCTGATTTGTCATCAAACTTAGTCATTGTGTTCATTAGCCTCTCTTGGGTACGTGAGACGTTAGTGTCCCACCTCTTCAACAGCCAGTGAAACTGCTGGGCGCCAAATTCAAATACAGAAATACTCATTATAAAAATTCAGAAAACAAAACATATTTTACATAGGTTTAAAGATGAACTTCTTGTGAATCCAACCACGGTGTCAGATTTTAAAAATGCTTTACGGTGAAAGCATACCTTACGATTATTTGAGAACATAGCCCACTAGACAAATCATTACAAATAGTAACCAGCCAAGTAGAACAGTTACACAAGTCAGAAATAGAGATAAAATTAATCCTTTACCTTTGATGATCTTCATATGGTTGCACTCAGCAGACATTCATTTACTCAATAAATGTTCCTTTTGTTCGATAAAGTGTCTTTATATCCAAAAATCTCAGTTTTGTTCGCGCGTTTTCTTCAGTAATCCACAGGCTCAAACGCAGTCAAAACAGGAAGAAAAAAGAAACCAAATTGTATCCGTAAAGTTCATAGAAACATGTCAAACGATGTTTATATTCAATCCTCAGGTTGTTTTTAGCCTAAATAATCAATAATATTTCAACCGGACAATAACGTCGTCAATTTAAAAGGTAAACAAGAAACGCAATCTCTCGGTCTCGCGCATAAAAAAGCTTTGTGACACTTTAGGGTCCACTCATTCAGACTGCTCTTACTTCTTCATTTTTCAGAATACAAGCCTGAAACAATTTCTAAAGACTGTTGACATCTAGTGGAAGGCATAGAAACTGCAATTTGAGTCCTAAGTCAATGGATACTGTAATGGCATTTAATAGAAAACTACAAAACCCCCCGAAAAACTACTTCCTGAATGGATTTGTCTCAGGTTTTCACCTGCCAAATCAGTTCTGTTATACTCACAGACACTATTTTAACAGTTTTGGAAACTTTAGAGTGTTATCTATCCAAATCTACCAGTTATATTCTTATCATATCTTCTGGGCCCGAGAAGCAGGCAGTTTAATTTGGGCATGCATTCATCCAAAATTCCGAATGCTTCCCCCTACCCTAGAGAAGTTAACTGATCATCTTTGGTCTTCAGAATTTGGAGTAGAACATTGTTACCTTGAGTAACGTTCAACAAAACTGCCCGCATGTTATCAAATTGCGTGCTCCTGTTTGTAGATAACTCAACAGATTTATCTAGTTTGGAGTGGACTACATCGTATTTAGTTTTGGCTAAATCGAGTTGTTCCTGGAGAAAACGATTTTGTTGGAGAGTTTGTGCTCGTTCATCGTCATAAGTATTTGCAAATACTTTTAATTGTTCAGATTTCAAACGCAGTTCCTCGACTAGCAGAATGTTTTCATTTCCTGCTTTTGGCAATAGTTGCTCAGTTCTCTCCACCTGTCCCCTCATGTTAGCCATGTCTTGCACGTGCTTCAGCTGTGCACTATGGTATTGGACCGATGCCAGTCTTTGATGGCAATACATAAGTGCTAAAGTTGAGAGAACTGTCACAAAGCCTGTGTTTGATGGTAGATTTCGGAGAGCGTTCGCAATTTTTGCGTTTTTTTCGCTAATTGCATATTTAGGGTTGGTATCGCTGCTGAGGTCAGAGATCAATCCTTTCATGGGTGGCGGTTCACTAATTAGCGGAGGAGTGGTGACCACCTCCTCTGATAGCTTGCACATTATTAGAAACATTTTGGGGAAAAGTTTTCCTATTTTTGCAAATTTTCGGTTTGGAATTCGTTGGAAGCTGCAAAGACAAGTGTAACGTTCTTCGTCTGGAGAAAGAGAGGAGGACCAAAGCGCAGCGTGGTAAGTGTTCATGATGAAACTTTAATAGAACAAACTGAACACTGAAATACAAAACAATAAATTGAACGAACGAAAACCGAAACAGTTCCGTGTGGAACACACAGACACGGAAGACAACCACCCACAAAACACAACAGAAAACAGGCTACCTAAATATGGTTCCCAATCAGAGACAATGACTAACACCTCCCTCTGATTGAGAACCATATCAGGCCAAACGACAAACCCAACATAGAAACACAAACATAGATAACCCACCCAACTCACGCCCTGACCAACTCACGGCCTGACCATACTAAAACAAAGAAAATACCAAAGAACTAAGGTCAGAACGTGACAACAAGTTTAATCTATTTATAGATGTTACCGAACCATCAATACTGTACCAGTAATGTGGAAGTTGGACGTGAATGAATTTGCAAAAGCAAATTGAATGAATTAATCAATGATAATGATTAATCCTACATGGATAGGCTATCTGGGAATTAAACTTTAATTTGCCTGAGAAGTTAGTTCATCCAGGTTAATATGGGATGTTTAAAATTGTCTCATTTGATTGGAAGAACATTAAGGTATGTTCAACAATTTAACTTGAATGAGACGATAATCCATACAATCTCCATTGATTGGATATCATAAGTGGAGACCGTAGTTCAGATGTTAGAGTACATTCAGCAATATGGTACACTTCTCCCTAAGGCCGAAGCCACATTGGATTCCCGCTGGAGGCGGGGTTACTGAATGTGTTTTGCAAAAACAAAATTTTACTGATTGATCAATTGAACCTTTTCTCAATAGGGGGGCGCCATTTCGACTTTGTAAAAATTAGTTCCCAAATTAAACTGCCTCGTACTCAATTCTTGCTCGTACAATATGCATATTATTATTACTATTGGATAGAAAACACTCTCTAGTTTCTAAAACCGTTTGAATTATATCTGTGAGTAAAATAGAACTCATTTTGCAGCAAACTTCCTGTCAGGAAGTGAGAAATCTGAAATCGGGCACTCTGTTCCAGGGTCAGTTTATTAATTTGCATGTAATCTATGGGTCGACATGCACTGCATACGCCTTCCCCTAGATGTCAGTAAGCAGTGAGAATTGGAATGGAGTGTCTAGGTAGATCTGAGGCCGTACAAAAGCTCTTGGAACCGGGGGTGCAATCTTTTCAACGTTCGTCATGACGCGAGACAGACCTCAGGATTGCATTCTGAAAAGCTCTCCTTATAGGAGTTAGATTTATCCGGCTCTGATTTTATTCGATATAGGTGTTAAAAACATCATAATGTAGTTAATTTAAACCGAGTTATATCAGTTTATATCAGTATATTGCGATTTTCGGTATTTTGTTTGTGCTGCGTTATGGTGTTGGACACGTTTTCACCACATGGCTAATGTTTGCTGTTAATTCCAAAGTTGAAGGCGACAATCTACAACCGAGCAACGATTATTCTGGACAAAGGACAACTTGCACAAGATTCTGATGGAAGCTCATCAAATAGTAAGAACTATTTATGATGTTAATTTTGGTTGTTCTGTGAAAAAAGTTAAACTTTATTCCGCCATTTAATTTCGGTGCGGTCTCACTTTAACGCACGCTGTATGTCGTAGTAACGTTAATTTTAAAAAAATCTAACACAGCGGTTGCATGAACTAATGTATCTTTCATTTGCTGTCCAACCTGTATATTTTTAGTCACGTTTATGATTAGTTTATCTGATTAGATTAGGTGGCCTCTCCCAAGATTTCTCCGACATTTGTTTTGGCAGTTTGGCTACTATTCTTCATTGTATAACCACGATTTGTTTTTTTTTTTAATTTATTTTACCGTTATTTTACAACAGGTAAGTTGACTGAGAACACGTTTCCATTTGCAGCAACGACCTGGGGAATAGTTACAGGGGAGAGGAGGGGGATGAATGAGCCAATTGTAAACTTTGTGCCGCTAAATATGCAACATTTCGAACAAACCATATATGTATTGTGTAATATGATGTTATAGGACTGTCATCTGATGAAGTTTTGAGAAGGTTAGTGAAAAATGTATATCTTTTGCTGGTTTATTCGCTATCGCTAACCGTGCATTGAATCAATGCTGCTGTGTGGTTTGGCTATTGTCCCATAGCCCGGTGGCGCTATAGGCGCAGCCCCCCGAAGTGTCATGTGAGTGTGGGCATCCAGCCAGGGCGTAGTGTGCCTGCTCAGCGTGTCTGGTCTCCAGTACGCCGTTTCGGTCCAGGCTATCCTGCGCCGGCTCTGCGTGCTTATCATAAGCCAGCGCGTTACTCGGTCAGGCACCGTGTTATGCGGTTAAGCGCACGGTGTCGCCAGTGCGTGCCCATAGCCCGGTGCGCTATAGGGCAGCCCCCCGAAAGTGTCATGTGAGTATGGGCATCCAGCAAGGGCGTATTGTGCCTGCTCAGCGCGTCTGGTCTCCGGTACGCAGTTTCGGTCCAGGGTATCCTGCGCCGGCTCTGCGTGCTGAGTCTCCGGGGCGCTGGGAGGGTGCAGTGCGTCCTATGCCTGCGCTCCGCTCGTACCGGGCAAATGTGGGAGTGGAGCCTAAGGGAGAGGTGCGCGTAGTAGGCACTAGATCTCCAGTGCTCACCCACAGCCCGGTTCAACCTGTGCCTGCACTCTGGAGGGTCCGGGCTAGAGTAGTAGTCCAGCCTGGGGGAGTGGTGCCAAGGCTGCGCACCAGAGCTCCAGTGCTCCCCCACAGCCCGGTCCTTCAGGTGCCTCCTCCTAACACCAAGCCTCCTGTAGGTCTCCCCAGCCTGGTGGGTCCTGTGGCAGCCCCACGCACCAGGCTGTCTCTCCGTCTCCTCCCTACAGGTGTACCCGTCTGCCCAGTGCTGCCTGCACTGCCCGTCTACCCAGCGCCGCCTGCACTGCCCGTCTGCCCAGCGCCGCCTGCACTGCCCGTCTGCCCAGCGCCGTCTGAGCTGCCCGTCTGCCCAGCGCCGTCTGAGCTGTCCGTCTGCCCAGCGCCGCCTGCGCTGCCCGTCTGCCCAGTGCCGTCTGAGCTGTCCGTCTGCCCAGTGCCGCCTGCGCTGCTCGTCTGCCCAGCGCCGTCTGAGCCGCCGTCTGTCCTGAGCCTTCAAAGCCGCCCGTCTGTCCTGAGCCTTCAGAGCCGTTTTGGTGGGGTGGGTTCTCCTGGTGTCTGTGTATGTCTGGCACACGGGACTCGTTTCGGTTTGTTTGGTTTGTTCGTGACATTGTGTGTCCATCTCAACAAGTTAGTTTCGTCTTCTGTACAAGACTTCAGTGTGATGTGTGTGCGCGTGGGTGAAGGAATCGTTTGGGTGGTATCATTTATGGCCTGGTTCGGGTTTGTCTGTATTTCTGCTGCGTTCTTCGGTGTTATGTAAAGTTCGTTTGTCAAGTCTGTTGTCTACATCTTATTTTTTGTATATTATTCAAGTGTTATTCGTGTTTCGTCATTTTCATTTGAATAATGAATCTACCTTCAACGCTGCATTTTGGTCATCTGATCCTTCTCTCCTCTCCTCGTCCGAGGAAGAGGAAGACGACAGCCGTTACACACGCGAGTAGACCACGGTGCATTTCGTTGTTTGCCGCGAGTTCCGGTTAAAACATTGTCAAATAACGCCGAAAAGGTTGAACATAATGTTACGAGTAAACCTTCCCTTGCTAATGGAATCCTAACGGCCATTTTGTCTTGGGCCACGTTGAAATTCCTCCGCCTTGCGGAACGGAAGTCCCGCCCCGGGTCCTTCCGCTATTTCAGCGTGTGCCAGCAGTGACCTCTGAGGAATCACCAGTCAGGTGACACTCAGGTCGTTGCTTACGATATCCAGACGGATATCGATGTCTATTCAATTGAACTAATAAGAATTGCCAGACTTACAATCTCAGTGGATCTTTTAAATAATATCCAAATTGATTCGTTTCTAAATGGGACACTGTAACTTTTTCCAAACTAAACCTAGATGAAGCAAATTCTCAGGTTATGTAAGCTCGTCGTTAGGTGGAAGAGGGAGGACCAAAGCGCAGCGTGGTACGTTTCCATATTTATTGGAACACACTTAACAAACATGAACAAAAAACAATAAACAGAAAATGAAACTAACGACGCTACAGACCTGAACATGTGAACATACAGACAACGAAGAAGGCAATGAACAGGAAAATAACCCACAAACAAAAGTGAATAACAGTGCACTGCCCATCATATATTCAGTTCACACCGATGACCCACCCTACTACAGAAATCAATCCTGTTCGCGTCTTCTTTCCCGTCCCCATAGGTTTCACGGTTTTGCGGCCGAGTCGCACTTGGGGGGGGGGGGGGTACTTCGTACGTTTCCTGACCTTATTCAC